>NW_010199116.1:57265-59841 GCF_000695765.1 Mesitornis unicolor
AGAAAGAGCTTCCTTAACATATTTCTAGATGAGTTAGAAGTGTCTACCAAGACAGCTACAGGATAATGAGCCTGAGTGTACTCTGGCAGCGGGGTCATGGGCAGGACAGAACATCGCTCTGCTCGCCATGGGCCTGCTGAAGAATCCTCAGCTCTCTGAGGACAAATAGAAAAGCAGTCACAGCAAATAGCTTTACCTACAGGCCTAGAGCTAAGGCTGTAGTACATTAATGGTTGCCACAGAAAATATGAAGCCGGTTATTTACCATGAAATGAGAGGGCTGATTCTCCCCAGCTGTACACACTTCTGGCAGTATAAAGAATCTGCCTCTCGCCTTTGCTCTCTGATCACACGAGACAAATCTGCCTTACCTCTCTCTTCATCCTCTTCTTCACAACCATGTCTGAGATAGCGTATATGATCAAGGAAAAAAAAAAAAGGTATGAACAGATTTATCCCCTGGCTGACCTTGGCCGTACTGTCAGATTCAGATAATATGACTGCACCAACACGAGAGCACGGTGCTTGCTTCTTCAATTAACAAATCACTTCTAGCACTTACTATTCCACCAGTACTGCTGGCAGGTAAATTTTCATCCAGACAAACTCTATAAAATACACTCACAACGACACTCAACTGACTAAGCCAATAAGGTTTTATGAGAATTACTCAGATAATCTGCTAATTTTAGAGGCTGTAATGGGAAGTGTTCACTTCTTGGAACTATCCTCTAGCATTCTACGGCAGGAATACCACTTTTTAAAAATGCCCCTCGGATTTTCCATAGGGTTTGGAATATTGTAATTGAGTCAGAATCATTGCCACCCTTGCCAAACTTACTACTGCACCACAACATTCCTCATTTAGTAGTACTTTTAAGAAACATGTTTGTCAGTATCTGACATTTAGTCCGGTGTATGCAGTGCCACTGAGAATCTGACACGTTGCAAATTAAAGATGCCACACAAATGCACAAGTAGCTAGCGATGACAAAACTGACACAGGGAAAAAATGTGCTATACGCAGCTTTTAAAAGTTGTGTTTCTTATGCCTTTTTAAAAGCATTCCCCAAACAACTCTCTTTCAACCCTCCCCTCCAAGCGGCATGCTAGCAAAGGGATACAGATCATCTGCAGTTGTTAATCAGAAGTTTGGAAATGCAGAGAGCACAGCAAAACCCAGCTACGTCCTGCCTCGCCATGAGGAATGAGTGTTCCCTACTTAAAGACAACTGTCATTAGACATACACTTAGAGTTTTTCAGAGACAAGTAATATTAAATAATCAAACTTTAGACTGTGGTTTAAGTGTTCATAAAGGGCAGAGGAAGAGAAACTAGTAGTTTAATATAATTCTACCATCAGTTATACCAGTGCAAAACTGAAGTAGCTCAAATGAAGTCAACAGAGATCTCCAGACCCGCTACCATGGCTCACCCGCTACCATGGTAGCATTTGGCTCAGTTGCTCACAGAGCTCAGCAGCGGCTCTCATCCTTCTTCAGCCACACCAGCACAGCAAGCAGCACTTTGGAGAGAAGCGGCTAACTCCTCAGTGGCACATCTGTTAGTTATAGATGGCATTCATCTGAATACCAATGGATGACTTGCCAAGTCCTTTATACTAAAAAGGCTTGTGCTTGATGTTAATCATTCACTCTCTGCCAGTTAACATGTTTATCCTTCTAGGAAATACTTTGATCTATACTGGCACTTGAAATATAGCAACCAATGCCACTAGACTGGAAATGAACAAACAAGATCTTGTGTGAATTGCCAAATGGCACAGCAAAATGCAGGATGCGCGTTACAAAACGTTGCTTAGCAACTAGAAAAGGCCATGCACTCGATTTTACTATTTCGGTTTGAAATACAAAATAAATGGCCTTATAGTTATTTGAAATACATGGGGAGCTAGAACATAACACTGCTCTGGAGAAATCTGTTTGTGGGGAGTGTGTGTCATGGGAGACAGAGAGACTCTGAACTCAACATTCAATAGGTAGGTGAAGGAGAAACTGTCTTTCTGGTATTTTGCCTTAAAAAGTAACAGTAGTTTAAGTTCAGTGCATGTATTCTGCTATTCAACCAGGACTTAAAACAATTGTTTATTTTTACCTTTCATCTTCAAATGTTAAGAGGGTTAGGCTTTTTGCAAAGAAAGCTATTAGCTCATCCTCCATTTGCATGCAAGGAAATGGAAGTTTGAAGCAGTTGGTAATTTACCCATGCAAGCTGCCAAACCATGAACAGATCACAGCCATCCCGAATCTAAGCAATCTGAAAAAACTTCTGCACAACACAGCCTCCTTCTTTCCTCTTACACAGACCCCACCATGCCTGGCCGCTGGTCTTTAGCATGCAGATATAAATAAATGTCTAGCAATGCTTCACACAGGAAAAATAAAGGTCTCTGAAAATACTAATTAAGTCTCCCATAGCTCAAAGCACTTACTATTTTCCAATATGAGAAACTGAGGCAGGGATTAAAATGATTCTTGAAAATCACATGGGAAGTCTACTGAGGTTTAGAGCAGAACAAGGACATCTGACATATCACAGAATCACAGAATCGCTC
>NW_010199117.1:0-2503 GCF_000695765.1 Mesitornis unicolor
ACTCCTGAGGAGCACATGGCGTGAAAACCAATTGCAACCCCCCCTACCATCCCCCTACACCTCAAGGCAAAAGGGGAGAGGGAAGCTGAAGAAACGGGGAACAAAATCTGAGCCTGGAAGAACGGAGGGGTGGGAGGAAGGTGTTTTGATTTTTAATATCTGGTTGTATCTCCCATTGTTCTAGTCTGATGTTGGTAGCAAATTAAAATGATTTTGTTTTTATTCCTTATGATGAGTCTATCTTTTGCCTGTGACCTGTTTAAGCGGTGAGAAGCCCTCCCAGTCCTTATTTTGACTAGCCCTCTTTGGGGCATCGTGGTGCTCAGTTGGGCACTGGGCCTAAACCGTGACACGAAATAATAGAAATCTCTTCCAATCTCGGTGTGTTTCCCCTCTGTGTAGTCCATTATCCTACAAATGGTCCAAGTCCCCCGGTCTCTCCAGTTACTTGTGTTGTTGTATGGCCAAGTGGCTCCATCTTTTCTTATGTCCTTTAAAGAGTCTGCTGAATAAACAGCAAATGCAGAACATGGTTGCATGTGCTGGTTACCCTAGATCAAGCTTAGGCAGACAGGGAGATCTGAGGGAGAGCTTCAGTTTACCATTTCCTTCTGTAAGCCACGCTGGGACTGTTATTTACAATTTAACAGCACTTCTATGTATCTTCATATACCTCCATTAATCACAGTGGATCTTGCCTGTATGTATTTCTGATCCAGCAGCTCCCTTCAGTTCCCTCTTGTCCTGTACTACCTTCACTAACATCATTACTTTTACTTATTCCCACTGTGGAATAGTTGTCCAGAAAAAAGGAAGACTTACGCTAAGTATATGGACACACAACATCATGGTAGTGCTCCCTGAAGTGAGGCCTGGGAAATTCCTTCTTCTCTTTATCACCTTAACTTCTAGCTGACCTACATATTTTTCAACTCAATAGAAAATTTATACACCTTAAAGTGTTCCTTAATCATGCTGGTTACTTCTGAAACGGTGGAATAATTTCGATCCGATAAGTCTCAAGTAAAAAATGTGTGGATGATTGATTTTGTGCTTATTTTAGTATAATAAGATGATTCTGAGGTACATCAGATTTCTATTTATAGCAAATTAATGGTTTCAGTGTGATTTTACTCTGGGATTAATTAGATGTGTAATGTTAAATATGTCTGAAAGTCTTTTTCAGAATCAAGGCTTTGCTCTGTGCTTTTTTTATTTAAAGAATTTCTACATTTTCCTGTCTTAAAATTCACTTAAAATCAGGATAATGAAAATGAGCAATACCAAGGACTGTTATCCACAGCTTGATTTTCAGTGTTTATAATTTGTTAAACACCAACCAAAATAGCATCCCAATAGTATAGGGTTTTTGCAGAGGGAAATAATAGAAATATTTACTGTTCCTTAATCTTTCTTCTTTGGGATCTGTAAAAACACAATGCAAGAACATAGATAGATAGATAGAGGTCCTTCATTAAAATTGCAAAGGTTCCTGGGGCCAGGAAAGCAATTTGTGAAGGCACAGAGGTAAACATTTTGCACAAAGGAAATTAATAAAATGTTCCCCAGTGGTTTTGAAACAGGGTTTCTAAAATATTTTCCTTGCTGTGCGTGGGATAATGAGGTCACCATAGCAAACAGAGCTGCACACTTGGACCACAGTGGCACAGTGGTACGGGGCTTTCAGCAGCATTGAGCAGCTTTTTATGCCTCTTCCCAGGGCTAGAATGGCCTGCAGAGCAACTGTTCCCAGCCCCGGGCCTTTCCCATGAGGGTGCTGCCATAGTTATAACCACAGGAATTTGGAGCTTCCTTCCATGGGTAAGCACCACTGGGGATTTACACCTGGGAGCCAAATGCATTACTTTCATGTAGGCTGCAGGGGGGAAAATCTCTGTCCGGGTTCTTACTCCTGCCACTCCAGGTGTAAATATATTTTCTTCCATTATCCACTTCCATATCTGTGTAAAATGAAACATACATTCTGCTGAACAGATGCTCTCAAAAATATTCACAAGAGCACAACAAAACATTATATGACCACCTCTACAAAATGCAGCTGATAATAAATTTTAAGGAAAAATTTTGGAATAACAGAAAAACATGTAAAAATGTGAGAATTTTCAGGGTAAAAGAGCTTCAGTCCTACTTACTTGCTGTCAAATGCTTTCACAACATGAGTGTTGAGAATTGAGGTTGCTCAAATACATTTCTTGTCAGTATAGTTGTTAATAAATGAAGGAACTTAAAATACAGATTTGAAATAATAAAACTTACCTTCTAACACAATTATGTCAAAATTGATGTTCCTTTTTTTGAAAAATGTGAGTAAAGACAACATTTCTATTAAAAGTCTTAAGTTTCATACATTAACATGTGCTTGCTATTCCATGCACAGAAAGAGAAAGGCTTATATTCCCATTTAAAAAAAACATGTAGTGTTGTTATTACTTTTAAATTATTATACTGTAAGTAGGTTAATGCTACCTGGGGAATAGAAAAG
>NW_010199117.1:2534-4537 GCF_000695765.1 Mesitornis unicolor
AAGAGATGTGGAAACTTGTAAATTGGATGAATAGAAGTCTACTTTTGCTTTAGAGAAAAATTATATAAAAAGGAAAACAGAAGAAAACTGTGAAGTGGAAAAAAAAGAAAGTAAAAGGGGTGTGTGTATAAAAATGGAGACAATGAAAGAACTGTTAAACAGAAAATATGGAATAGACAAGCATGAAATCTTGGATTGTTTCTAACTTGCCTTGGAACCAATCAGGATTTAGTGCTCTGCAGTCTCCCTTCAGGTTTTACTGAGTCTGCTTGGACAAGCTCAGAAGGCTTTACAAGTCCAAGCTTCCTCTGTGGTCATGTTCACTGAAATAATTAGTAAATCATGTCTCAGAATTCCAAAGCAGTAGCAAGCAACTTCTTTATTCGTTATCCATTTCTCTGGACATAATAAAAATTGTGTAGGGGAGTTTCAGGTTTTCCTAGAAGTAAGAAATAATAATTTGGCTAGAAAGTGTTGAAATATTTACCCAACCATCTCTCTCTATCTTTGCCTAGCTGCAGGCCAAATCAGTGTTAAAAACCCCTCCTTGTAACCTGTAAAATAATTTAAATCTGTTCCTATTTTACCAAGAGGACACTGAAATGTGAAGATTCCCTGGAGTATGCCATCCTTTATATGGAATGCTTTATTATGTTCTTGAATTTTCACTTCAAACAAAAACTCTAATACAACCTTAATTGTGATTTCTCTGGGCGTGAGGTGAGATGTTCAACACTATAAATTTATAACGAGGCAGGTGTTACATTGCCGTGGAGCATGATAGCATGGTACATATTTCTAATCAAAATGTTTGGTTAACAAGAAGGTCAAAGAAGCAATTAGTGGAGGAATACAGTTCTACTGTGTGCAGCATACTATTTGATTACAATACAAACTGACACCAGGGCGGTTTCTGCTATTGGAATCACAGAGGTGACCTAGGGCACTCTATCAAGCTTAGTTTGACCCTGACAGCTTTTGACCAGCTATTTGTTGTCATATCTTTCTGACTGAACAAGTTGACAAATATATACAAGACCTCATGCTCAAATGCTGCATTTTGTGAAGTGAGACAGATTTTGACCTTTAATTGGTAGAGGTCTCTGGGTCTTGTGACTCCACATCTGCTATCTTTATTGTCTTGTAGTGGACAGAAATTCTGTTAACTACTGTAGCAGTATGTGCTCCCAGAATAGGAAAAATGTAGTTGCAGTTAAATGGCATCAGAAGATGTTATTTCACAAGACAGTCCTTTTCAAAAAAAAACAGAGAATGCTCTGACTTTGCAGAAGAAGAGAGGTTTTGCTCCAAGTAAAAATCTTCTAATGCTTTATGTTGTTCTGTACTGATGCAGGGGCCTAACCTGACAAAATAAAATAAAGGATTTGGGTTGAGCTTGAAAATAGATGAATAAATAAATAGGAACTTTGTTCAAGGCTAGAACATTTGAGTAAATATATATTTACACACTTTTATAAAATAGAGATCTATGGGCAGTTTCAGAAGTTAGCCTTTCAAAAGAGGAGGAAGAAATTATTGATAATTTTTGTGGCAATAATCAAAATGAGAACACTATTTTTTTTCTATAAAGGATTAGAATTTTTCAGTTGACCTTTAGGAGATGCAGACTGCTCAGGGAAAATCCTATACCACAGATGCTTTTATGTACCATCAAATAAAAGTTGGCTAAGCCTTGAAACAGCATTTCTTTACTTGATTTTCCTCTGTTTTGTGTTTGCTCACATATTTCCATGCATATAAGATTGGAACCTGAATATGTTCAATTGCTGTGTACTACTATTCTGCCTTTCTGAATATTAACAGTTTGCAAACTACAAGATGAGAAAAACTGCCTTAGAGGAATTAAGAAGTATAGAAAGGCTCTGGAGCGCTGACTGGGGGAAGGAGAATTGAAAATCAGTCAGCAACACAGAAATAGAGGATGGCTTATAAATTAGCACATAGAGCATTAATAACTTAGTCCTATGTGGCTTCTCATTCCT
>NW_010199117.1:4568-45525 GCF_000695765.1 Mesitornis unicolor
GAAGCCTTTAATGGGTGAGCTGGCTAGATGAATGTCCTGTAATCCCAGCTCCTTTTGTCTTAGCCCTTCCACACGTAACAGCTCCAGGGAGGCGTGAAGAGGGTGATTTCATGGGTCCATGCTCAAAGGGACCAGACATTTTCAAGGTATCACTCAGCTGCTGTTCAGTACCAGAGTTGCTGACCTCCTGCTCATACCAGATCCCTCTATTGCCTGGAAGGACGCTCATAAATAAGTATTATTTACCTCTTTCCTCTGTTTGCTCTTCCTCGATTTGGTTGTTAAGTTCTCAGCTTTTATTGGTCCTGCTTTCAGCTACCTGCTGCCTGCTTCCCTTTCCAATGGCTATTCCTGAGGCATCTGCCTGTAGCTAGGGGCTTATCTTACACTCAGTCCCGTGTTCTTTTCCCCCTGAAAATCGACAGGTCTGGATTGTTATTTTTTTCCTGGCTCAGCAATCATACCCTAGAATGGTGTTTCTGTCCTACCTATCCCATTTGGAGAGGATGTCAGAACTGCCAGAATATTAACATGTATATAACAATGTATATGGAAGAAAATAGATCTATTTTATGTGAAAACGTAGCTGCATTATTTAGGCTGCGGTGAATAATTTCAGAAGATGTCATAAAACACTGATTCTGACATTATTAGAAATCAAGAGAGATTTGAACATCTTCATATTGCTTCTTATTTCAAGCTATTTTAAAGTGAAATATATAATGATTAATGGCAATGACTTATGATAGGAGAATGTCTAGTGGGTACCATGTAGTCAGCACTAAGTATTTTTCACTTAGGAGGATGTAATTCTTCTATGGATTCTTTAATCATAGAGCTGATTTTAGTTGGCATATAAGTAAGGACTATTGTTTAGCAAGAATTTTCAGGGCCAGGCTGTTGTTTAACAAATATATTAATAACAGAAGCAGGATATAAAATGCTTTGACAGTAAAACTCTTTAAGTACCAGCCTGAGAGATACTGCAAAAACTGGTGTGAAGTAATAATAGGTTTATAGGTAATACAAAAAGTTCTACAAAGAACTGCAGTGAAAGATACTAGAAATATAGAAGAAAACTATAGTATAAGGCTGAATGAGTGCAAGAAGAAAGTAGCTTATAAAACAAATATTTAGCAGAATGTAGAAACCCAGAAAGCAGAAAATAAGACATTTGTTTACAACATGATAAGAACTTGAAACTAGATTTATGTCATCAGAAATACCACAATTCAATCTTTTATTCCAAGTGAAAGCTGTAGTAACAGTCTTGATGAAGTGTATGCTGATGACTACTCTGTAAATAGTAATCATTGGCAATTATTGTTAGTAGTTGGATTTTGTGTCTTTCTCTTTCACAACTGCATTTGGTTCAAGAATGATGTGAAAGGAATCCTGTATTTCAGCAGTTTGGTTTTTTCGTCCCAATTAAAGCTGTACAAAAAATAAACTTCCCAAACTTTATACAGCTTAAAAAAGTGAATTTGGATGATTATTTTTTACATGCAAATCCAAGCAATTAGTCTGTTTTGTCTTCTGAATAAACTACCTGACTATTATTGAACGCTAATGCACAAAATGACTACAGAAGAAAGAATTCCTTGTGGAGGTATGGAAGCACGCAGGTCACTTGGTGGAGCAACCTCAGAAGATAGGTCCAGGTTGGGCTCTTGCCAGAGCAATTCATCAGAGTCCATTCTCAAATTGCCCAGAAGAAATGATCTACTGGGAACAGACTTCATGGCTAACTGATGACCTCTTTCCCAGTCAATAGCCTTCCCAAAGCAGTTTCTGTACATATGCTCTGGACAGCTGATGCATGACCTGCCCAGTGGTCTTGCAAAGCACCGGGTCTACAGTCCCTGTTCAAGTAGGTCCTGTTGTGATGGAGTGGGAATAACATAGTCTCTGAAACAGTTAAAAACTGAACAGGTCACATGTTTTGGTAAGGCAACAGATGTGAGTCCAACACATCTATTTGTTCAATAAATTATTGGTCCAAATATTGTTACCTACACAGTGTGTTTTCACACCTTTGCTTCTGAGATGTTCACATTTGCATAAGGTAAAAAGCAATGACAAATTGCTCTTTTAGAACATATTAAGACAATTTTTTACCTTTTAGCTGTACTCAGATTCACAGAATCACAGAATCACAGAATGTTAGGGATTGGAAAGGACCTCAAAAGATCATCTAGTCCAATCCCCCTGCCAGAGCAGGAACACCTAGATGAGGTTGCACAGGAAGGCATCCAGGCAGGTTTTGAATGTCTCCAGAGAAGGAGACTCCACAACCTCTCTGGGCAGCCTGGTCCAGTGCTCTGTCACCCTCACTGAGAAGAAGTTTCTTCTCAAATTGAAGTGGAACCTCCTGTGTTCCAGTTTGTGCCCATTACCCCTTGTCTTATCATTGTTTGTCACCGAGAAGAGCCTGGCTCCATCCTCGTGACACTCACCCTTTAAATATTTATAAACATTAATGAGGTCTCCCCTCAGTCTCCTCTTCTGCAAACTAAAGAGACCCAGCTCCCTCAGCCGTTCCTCATAAGGGAGATGCTCCACTCCCTCAATCATCTTTGTAGCCCTACGCTGGACTCTCTCCAGCAGTTCCCTGTCCTTCTTGAACTGAGGGGCCCAGAACTGGACACAATATTCCAGATGCGGTCTCACCAGGGCAGAGTAGAGGGGGAGGAGAACCTCTCTCGACCTACTAACCACTCCCCTCCTGATACACCCCAGGATGCCATTGGCCTTCTTGGCCACAAGGGCACAGTGCTGGCTCATGGTCATCCTGCTGTCCACCAGGACCCCCCATTCATGCTAAAGTACAACACTATCCATGATTTTATGCTTTCTTTTGGGTCATTGTTGGGTTTTCTACTATATTTAAGTACAGAATTTTAGCAATTGTTACAATTATATCTCATAAATCAAGGGTCCTAGGACAAATTTGCTTTTCTGTTAGATGTGATTTCCCAATCCTGTTACACCATGTGCCCCTTGATTCCTCCTCCACTAAAATATGGAAAACAAATAATTTTACCTTAATGGTTCTCAAAAGCAGATAGTTCTATAACTTCATCTTCCAAATTGTATTTTAAAAATGTATATTTCTGATACAACATTGTTAACTCTTTCATTTCCCTTTATATTCTCAACATTACTTTTCTGTTTCATTTAGCCCATGAAAACAAGTTGCAATAAGAAAGGCTGCCCTTTGTCTTATGTCTTGCTCCTGCTGCTTATTCCATTTTATCTCACATTTTACTTACATTGAGTGGAAATCAGTTTAGCAGCCCCAAAGAGTTTTGATTTAAGATCAGCACTCAGAATAGCAGTGCAGAAAGAAATGATAATATATATTTCCAAACCAGCTTAATGCCTTTTCTCTCTGCTGTAAGAAGTAAAATGTGGCTGCTTGGCATTCCCCAGTAACTAGCATTTTACAAGCCAGCAAGAATTGAGCAGAAATGTTGCAGTGCTTCTCGCAGTCAGCATATGTGAAATCAGATTCTGGGTATTCAGGTTTAGACACTGAAATAGACACCCCTTTTGGCTGTGACTGATAGTCAAAGATTGTGTAGTTTCATATTTATCTTGGCTTGCTTTCGCTTTGTGCTCCTACACCAGCTTATGCACTTTCCCACTTGCTCAGATGTTTCCAAAGCAGGAAACACTGTATTTTGCTCCAAGAAGAGTGACACTACTTCCCATGATATGACTTCAAAAGGAAGTTTAGAATGGTTAAAATATTTGGAATTTCCTCAGTAAATGTTTTCAGCTTTTGGTGTAGGATTTCTGGAGCTTAGGGCATGGCTCCGCTTGCCCTGCCCAGAGGCAGCTGTGCTCTTGTGAGGAGTGGGGGCTGCCCCTGGCCTCCCCAGCATGGCTCCCTGGGGCTCTGGGCGCATCAGAAGGATGCAAACTGCTCTTTAAATGCTATGCCAAATCACACATATACATATGATTTATTCAGACGTCAGAGCCTCTTAGGCAGAACTGATGTGGCAAATAAAGAGAAAGACAGGAAAAGCAGATGCTTTACTCACTCTCTAATATTACTCCCAATCTCTGGCTAATCAAAAATGCCTCCATAAACAAGACCAATTTGGTGCATGCATCTGTTCCATATACAGCCTATATTGTCAGTGGTGTCTTGCCAAATTCTTTGAGGCTAGAGACTTCACTACCTGCAAGATCAGATCCTTGACTGTAACCAGATGGTGGCATTGTAGCATTACAACAGTTTTCTAAAGTTGCCATAATTTCACTTGGGGTAATCCAGAAAGCTATGAAAAGCAGAGAATACCTTTCAAAGTGGAATAGCTGGATAATTTTGCATACCAAAAATGATGCTGCTGCATCTAGAGATGAAAGAGAATGCAGAAGCAGAGGATTCTTTTAATCACCACCAATAATAAATAAAACGTTATATTTAAAGACTAATCAATGTGTAGAAAAATCCAAGCAGGCAGTGATACTTTTTTTCTTCATGGAGATTCTCAGTATTTAAGAATATTATTAGCTATTGGTTGGGAAAGAAATTTAAGAAAAGGAGGGAAGGAGGGAATTACACTGTGAATGTCTAAAAGTACGTTAAATATGAATATGTCGAAGTAGATTAATATAATTTTATCATACATCGGTTTGGTTTTTTTTTCTTACCAGGAAAACCATGATATGCAGATTGTGGCACAGAAGCATGACGTGGAAGTATAATAATTCCAAGCCTGACTCTATCATGTTATTTCACTGTCTGTTATTACTTTATAAAACTATTAACTTATTTCCTATAAGTTATTAACCTCCTCTGCTTCATTCTCTTCAGTTCTGAAGAAAAGGTGGTAATGTAATACTGAAAGGACTAATTAGCTAATATCTGCAAAATGTGTTTAAAAATGCTGTGTGCTAACAACATTTTGCATGTTGTTCAAAAATTAATGTTACAAGGGAACCAACTGTAAAACCCTTCTCCAAAGCAGCTGTGTTTTCTGGTTCCTCAGTACTTGCATGTGCTTAGCGTTACGCTTGCGCCAGCTGCACTTACATTTGTACCTGGCAGCCAGCAATCAGACTCTGTTTTGCCCAGTTCAGACCTGTGACGCTCATTTATTATGAGAACAATATTCTTCCCAGCAGCCTTTCTTTTTTAATGTACTTTCACCCTGCTGAGACCTGAAAACATACTACAAATCTCAAAACCAAGTGTGAAGAAAGAAAGCTGTTTTTCAGGTCTGAGATTGCACACGGGTCTGAATCCAGCAAAATGACACAGCAAACTGTGGACTGGGCACTGAGGTCACCACTCGAGTGTAGCAGTGTCATTTTTTCTGAATGTTTTCTAAACAATAATTTAACCATAGCTGTACTGTGGGAAGAAGTCACAGTTGCGAGCTCACAGAGATTTTGTGAATGGTGGGATTTGCATAGTGGCTTGACAAGAGAAGAACTTTATCTCTCTCACTGAGCTACTGCCCTATGTGTCCTCTGATCTGCTGGCTGCATCACTTGCCTGTTTCATGACAGTTGAACAGTGAATCAAGGATACTCAAAATCAGGTAGTACACTGGAGGGAAGGAAGGAAAACGTAGGAGGGAAGTACTAGAAAGGGCCCAGTAGTTTTGAGCAGCTTGGCCCAGTGACTGTTACTGTCTTTACAAAGTGGCCAAATGCTAACGGGAAGATGTGGAAGACTGTTGCCAGCCTCTGAAAGCTAGTGAAAGACTACCATGGAGGAGTGGGTCTGAACTGAGAAATGGGAATAACGGAGATGGAGGCTGAAGGGAGAGGATCTGATTTTGAGCTTGTGATGCCCTGTAATGAAGAATGAGACCTGCTGTAGCACCAAGGACTCAGATCTGCTGTCTCAATAAGTCTGTGGGAGAGGACAATGAAATTTTTTACTTGCTTACATGAGTACAGGCAGGGTGGACAGGAACAAAAGGAAAAATGAGGAAATGCAAAATTTTATGATGTGAGATGAGCTTCTAACTGAAGTTACCAATTCTCTTGTGCTTATTTGTACAGGAGTTTAATATAGTTGTTAGGTGTACCTTTACTGTAGATAGCTTGAAATTACTTAATAATGCCTAGTTCCTCTCAAATAAAATTAGCTGGAGTGAAAACAGTGTCAGTGTGAAATACCACCAGTCTTTATAGTGGTACTACAGCCATTAGTGTTTGAAGACTCTGAGACCCGCAGGGTAAATCCCACAGCTTTTTTCAGATGTCATATGCTGATACGCTCTATAGGTTATTTTCCCATGCTCTGTGGCTCCAAGTTGTGCAGCCAATCCGAATTTGCATGGTGAATATGGGGTATCACTAAAATAAAACCTCTTAAAAACATGGCATGTTAGCACGAGTTTTAGCCCATACCCTCTGTTGAGAGCAAACTTGTGTTAAACACATTACCTCGCCAAGCTAAAGTGTTTACTGTAAAGAAAAAACTTGATGCAGGGTCTACTATAACTCCAGATAACTTTGAAGTTAAGACAATCCACAGAGATGGTGATTTTGGCCAGGATCACATTGTAAGGAATTGTGACAGACTTGGCTACAAAAACTGGTAGATTTGGCCCTAGATTCTTGCTTTAACTGGAATGCAACATCATTCCCTGGTAAATCATCCTAAAATAAATGAGGGGAATAAAAACCTAAAAGAAGGTATTTTTTCTGTCACTTTAGCAAAAGAAGGGGAGAGCATATGGCTTGAGTTTTGACATTGATGTCAACAGCAGCCCATTGAGCCTGTGTTGTATCTGAAGTTGAAAGCTCACCACTCGTTCATCTTTTTGTCTCTTGCGTTGTCAGTGCAGGACTCCGTTATGTGATGTGAAGGCATAGATGGGGACTCAGGTGTTGCTTCTGACTAAAAGCCTCTCTGCTGGAACTTCCTGACTCATTTCCCTGATTACAAAGACAGCAGGTGTCAAACACATCAGACGAAGAACAAAGGACATTATCTATCCATACTTAATTAAGAGCAGAAATGCACTCAAGCCTGACTGGCTGAACCAGGCGGCCGTGAGGGTGATAGTAGTTTAATTTATTTTAACTGTGCAGGAAGAAATTTAAGATTGTTGTTGAGAACAATGTAATTAAAGTATAGAATTATTTTCCATTTTTCTGTTTGCTCCTGTTTTGATTTTTTAGAAAAATATTGGGGTTTGATTTTCCTTAGAGTTACTTCATTTTTATAAGCACATGTGAATACAGCACATGACATACATTTAAAATATACAAGGTAGCCTGATAAATATGCAGTCTTATATCATCTTAGCTTTAGCTTCAATGTCATTGAAGGAACAGGCTTTCAACTCCATCATCTTCAGTGGTTACATTATTGGATTTCCTTAGCAATTTAAATTTTCTATTACATGAATTTTATCTATTCTTCAAGTAAAAATGTGGCTCACATGTCTTATAGTTCACCTTGATATTATATGTTCTGCATGAATTCTGTCACCCTTTCAGTTCTGTAAAGATTTTCAGTATAAAGGATTAGGAAAGGAGATATAATCTCTGTTTATAAAAGGCACTTGGATACATTCCAATGAAAATGACTGGCATGTGTTAGTATCTTAACCATATAATAATTGTCGTGGAATATCACTGATTTTCATATTTAGCTTGTAAAATTTACACAAATTGTCTTACAACACAAAAAGGAACTATGCCTGCCCTAGAAACATTCTGAAACATAGACAGTTGTAGTGTATTCAAGTTATTTTCTCGTATCAGTTTCATTAAAAGAATTAAGATCGCTGCAAATTGCGCCGTATGACATTTTCCAGTAAATAATTCAGAATCCTTTTATTATAGAGTGCTTTTATAATATTAAGTAAAATATAAAGGATGTGCTAAACACCAGGGGTTTAGGAGGGGAGCAAAAGAGGAGATATTGTTGCAATAAGGCTAGCTAAATACCATGAACTGATTACTCAAAGGCATAGCATGAACTGAAGTTTTAAGATGCTTTGAAAACTACAATTGACTTTTAAATAAAACTACTTAGTCTTTAGATACATTACTTCACTAGTTTTGTAATCATCCCATAAAGACACAGATTCTGCTTACTGTGCTTAACTTAAATAGTTCTTATATCTATAAAGCCCTGTCTGAATATTTAGTTTCTTCATGATTTTTACAATGTTACAGAGTTTAGCACCAGTAAAAGTCACAGCCTAACATCTTGTTTCCCCAGTGAAGGGATCTTGACAGCTGGAAGGGATCTTTACTGGCTTTGAATAGAATTCCAATTTTCTGATATGAATTCATGAAAATATTTCAAGTGTATCCTTATAAACATCCTTATATCAGATCCTAGTAATTTATATGGGACTCAAACACTTGCTGATCCTATTTTCCAAAATTAAACCTTAACTCACAGTTATCCCAAGTGCTGTTTTATGGCATCCTCAATGAAAGCTTTGCAGTTATATTCTGCTACCACTGGTTAACGTGCAAAGCCTGAAGCTTTCAAAGTGTTGGTATAGATTTCATTTGACTGGTCTTCTAAGTTTAGTGAGCAGTTGTGGTTATGATGCATGGGAAATATTTTTGGTTCTGCCTCACCATCACTTATGGAAATAACTGGGATGAAAAAAATAGACTCGTCACTGAAGTAGTTAGGTGTGCCATAGGGAATACTGGTAAAGAATCTCGCTTACTAGTAATACAGAATGTTATGCATAAAGCTTTTTCTTCTGGTTGTTATTGAGATGAGAACAACACTAATAGCACTTATGTCTTGTTTTCAGCAAATTTAAACAGCTGGGTTATTTCTTGATATTGAACATTTAAAAAAACCTGCTGGATTTCTACAACGTATGCCTGAAGTAGAAAAAGAAAATGTAGACCACAGAGCATTGTTCTTGTGTAGGTGAAAGTCTCTAATAGTAACATTTCTGGTTTTGTATTTTTATATGTCTTTTAATAATGCTACTATTTAGTGTCCTTGATCCAGGACTTAAAACACATAAATGGTGATGCACACTTCTTTTTTGTCTGTCATGATGTTGTATGCAAAGTGGGCAAGTAAATAACAGCAACAGATTGCCTTAATAATTGAATGCTGCTGGTACCCATATTATGATAATAAAATAAAAATTAATAACCTACATGTCAAAATAGCAGCATGGATTGCATAGAGAAAGAAATTGAATGTTGTTCCTCAGAGCATGGATGAGAAAAGCAAAGCAAAGCAAAGTGTTATACTTCTATGCAGAATAGTGAAACTTTAATGGAAAAAACGGCTGAGTTGCCCCTCACTTGGAATAAATTTCATTCCTCTGATACTTTGGCTGAAGGCAAAAAATGACCACAACCCAAACCCCAACAGATTCCCAAAATATAGTTCTAGAAGAACAGTGTGAGACCAGTAAGATAATAAACAATGTGCATTAAGCTATATCAAGATAAAGGTTATGAGTAAATTTTCCCACTAGGGTGCCTGTGGTTGGGCAGCTGAAAATGTATTTAAGTTAATCTCTCAGGCTACAGTTCAGGAAAGCTTTTCATGACGTGCTGTATCAATTCCTATTCAGGAAGACCCTATGCGCAAAACTAAATTTAAGCACACGTTTTAATCCCATTGATCTCAATGGGATTTAAGCACAGACCTAATATTAAAAATCTGTTTAAATATTCTCTCACATGGGGACATTTTCCCCAATGGGGACTCAAGTTCAAAATTATTTATTTTCTGTGTTCCTTTAGTTTGTTTAAATTCAAGAGACAAATAAAGAATTTTTCTTGTGTGGAGTGTTTTATGATCACATTCTATCATAGTCAGTTCCAATAAATAACAGTTTAACTGTATTCCATTCAGCGGGTAAAATGCTTGGTTGTGTGAAGCTGAGCAGGACCCCAGAAAGTGGTTGTGGAAGCGTGGCTGCCAGCCACAAGATTGATGCTTTCCAGTGTGTGCCTGTTCTCAGATCTGCATTTCTGTAAGGAAAAATGTCTGTATTATGAAGCTTTGTGAGTGGTTTTCACCTCAGTCACCTTTAGTTCTTGAGAGCTGTATGAAAAGGCTTAATGGGTCACCCTAAGCTCCTCTTGTAACTCATGGGGAGACGTGGCTTTCCTTGGAGGATGAGTCACCTGATTTGTCTTAGATAAGCATTTTAGATGTAATAAATTGCACCTGGGAGGTGCGAGGCATTTAGCTGTTTTTCTCTGGAAACTGCAGGGGAAGGTAAGGTGATGTATTTAGACACCCATTCCTCAGATGTCTCAGTAGGGTCAGATGACTCACTCTTCAAGTGCATATACGTGTAATCATACAACATCGTGCATTTGATGTCGTTAATAGCTTTGCAACGTCAAAGGAAGAGAATATGTTTTTACTCAATATACACGTGAAAATATGTTTGGCCTTAATTTCCTTGAGGTTTTTTGAATATTACATGTAGCTAAAATTCCAAAGGCTGGGAATTTCTATAAATGAACTGCTTTTATTAAGGATATGTAGAGAAACATTTTCTTCTGGTCGGTTATAACTTGACTTCTGTTGAAATGCCAAGGTTTTCTGCTTCGGATTTGCTTTTTGAAAAATAAGGGTATTTTTGCATTGACCAATCTTATACAGAGATTGGTTTAGAAAACTGAGCCCAGATCTAAGCTGGTTACTTCCATTTTTCTGTCTACTAACTTAAAGTGATGGTGCTTAACTGATGCAAAGTACACATTTCTAAACATTTTTGGGAGAAGGGAATGATGAAAGTGTGCCACTAAGGTGAACTGGTAGGCATGAGCTTCTTCTAGCTGTTCATCCTTTACCTGCTAGTCTTAGATTAATCTTCCCTCTCTTGCCTTGTCCTGATGTTCTTCAAAATCAGAGCTCAGAGTACCACTTGTACATTCTATGATCCATTATAATGAGATGACAGTTTCTTGTAGAAGTCTTGCAGTCTAAAGGTGATAAATATATTTACTTTCCCTAAAGGAAACAATGAATCACAGAAGTCAGAGACTGGTGAATCTGTTATCCTCACTCTCACAAGCACAGAATATATTCACTCATAACCAATCCCACAATAAATTTTAGCCAGAAGCTCCAGAAGTAGTTAAACATTGATACATTTGGCAGACAGCAGAATAGTTTGGTCTTTTAATGTTGGCACTCTTTCAATTAAACAGTCATTCTCTTAGGAGAATGAACTTAAATACAAGAAAATTATGAGAAATATAAAGCTTTCTCAAGTTAAGTTTTAGCTAATCAAAGAACACCATACAGGGTATATTTAAAAACAAGCCATTTCAATGTTGCCTTTCCAGTATATAGATTTAATCTAATAATTTAATTTAATTTTTTTATTTATAGATAATTACAGTATATAGATTTATTCTACAGGAATATGCAAGAAGTATAGAGGCACCACGCAGGAGTATGTAAGACCTAGGCTCCTGATAAATGATCCATAGTTATTGTAATGAAAAGGCAGTAAAATATAACCAAAAGAGAGAAAAGAAATAGACATGCATTTGTGAACAGTACCTAGAAAGAAAGAGTAGTTAAGTTCATCAGTGGGAGATATTGTTCCTTAGCACATGCAGGCATGATCCTGGAAAATCATGGTAAAACTTAGCTGAGGAGTTTTATGTCCAGCAATAATAGATGTCTGAAAGCAGTGCTTTAATGATGCCGCTGAATTTGGTTAAAATAAGATGTTTGGTTGCCATCAGAACACTGCGGTGGTAGTTTCTGCAATTCTCTTCTTGCAGGAACTACCTTCTGCAGGAGAGTCTTGCCTTCACAGAAATGAAGCAGGAATTTGTTTTCAGGATTAGGCTCCCATTTTTTCTGTTAACTCTTAACTTTTGTGTGTTAAACTTATGACTGAAAGTTCTCATTGACAGACTATTCAGTACACTGCAGACTCTATATGCTTTTCTGACCCCAATATAGACAATTTGGAAGCTATGTTTGTCATATGGGATTAAGCCCAGGTTTTTCACAGACTAATAGGTTGGCAGGACCAGATAATTTTTGCTGTATCTTTTCTATTGATATTGCCTCAACTACAATATCAACTTTTTTTTGTGTATATGTGTTTTTTTGACCACAGATAGGTGCAACAACAGAAAGCAAGATATAGCATCTCTCCCTGGAAAGAGAAACTGATGTTTTCCCACATAAGTCTATACGAGAACTGTTTCAAGACTTGATTCTTATGTGGCAAGCCCTGGGTTTTCTTGCAGCAAGGCAATTTTGTAGTTCTAAAGCTTTGTGCAGTTCAAAGAAATATTCCTGGGAAGCAGGCAAGCTATGATATGTTTCTCAGAGATGTATGCGTCTGACTTTCCCTGACACTATTGTAATGGCATCCCACCACCCAAAGCTGGAAGCTGGGAAGGGATGAATGGTTCCCGTCCAACTCTGGCAAATGCTGGGTTGACCCTGTGGCAATTAGCAGCAAAGGCTGATATCTAATAAACCAAGAAAGCTGAACCAGGGTTATGTGTATCTTATGAAAAAGGTGAAAGAGTAGAGAAATATGTGAGACAACTAAAAAGACTGCAGCTGTGGAAGGGGTGGATTTTCTGGTATGGTATGACATCTTTTCTAACTGGGGACTGAACCTGTTTCATATGGGAGTGTTAACTCCTTGAGTGCTTAGAACAGCAATGAATCTTTGTGGTATAACATCACACATGTTTGTATTCTCATTTTCGGACTGTTCACACACACTAAACTGTATGTGGGCAGAAAAAGCCCATGTCAACCACACAATTAGATCCTACCTCAAGTATATATGCTAGATAAGTATTTATATATTTGCAACTGAGCAAAAAATATTTGTCTGGATCATCCTCTTTTTAGTTAAAGCATTTTAATAAGATATCCAATAACACTGCCTAATTGAGCTATGTTTTTTCCTAATATGACCAAAAGGAACTGTTCTTTATGGCAGATCTTGGATGAAACACCTCCAGGAACCATGGTATAGTTCTTACAATTTCTAGATTCTTTGGTGTCTGCTACTACAGCTTCTCTTCTATGAAATATTTAAAGAAAAGAAATTTACCTTAGAAAAATCTTTTATGCTTTCTTTAAATCATCTCAGACAACTCATGAATCCCACAATTCTTGTGGATCCCTGATCCAAAGAGGGAAAAGGCTAGACCTTGTCAATAACATGATGAAAATTTAGCTTTTGCAATTCTCTGCATGCCAGTAATTTACTGAAGTTAATCTCTTCTTCCCTGTTTCCTTTAGGAAAACAAAACACAGACACAAACTCCAGATTCAGCAACAACTCCCTTCCCCTCCAGACAGATATTTAATATTTATGGATATAAAAATTAAAAGCAACTTGGAAGGGGACTTTATTTTGGACTTTTTCAGGTAACCTTGGCAACAGCTATTCCTTCTGATTTCACCTATAAAATCAATGATAAATATTAAGTTGACCAATATAATTAAAACTTGATGGAACTTGCCAGCTGAGCATGAATGTCTTTCAACAAGTTAATAGTAATAAGGTATTTTTAACCACAAATACTTGGGGGTTTTATTTAGTTTCAAAAATAAGTACCTCCAAAACACAGATAAATGCTTTCAACTTTGATAATTTGATATATACTGTTGTGCTCAGTTAGTACAATTAGTTCCACTATCCCTTCTTAGAAGAAAATATTGTAAATATATTTGAAATAACATCGCTGCCTAAGCAAGACTGCCATGTCTTTTTGTGCAAAGAATTGGGGAAATATAATCTTAAATGGAGGAAGCAATAAAGTTGTGTAAAGGCATTCTAAGTAGCTGGCTTAAGCTGCCGATTACTGCGGATGCTAATTTTGCAGTGCTGCCAGGATTTTATGTTAATGTTATTGAACAAAAGACTAAAGTATTTTTTAATTTAAAACTACTGAACTATAAAATTGAACTATTAGACTTTCCATGGGTTTAAGTGGACAAAGAGAATATTATGTCAAAGGCTCAATTCAGTCACCTTCAAGCCATTACACCTTTTGAAATCTGAAGCAGTAAGTTGCTGTGGTCTATTATTTTAGGCTGAAGTCTTTCCATGGTTCCTACTACTACCCTTAAATAAACTGTATTCTTCCCTTCTTTCAATGCCAAATATTAGCCCAGAGAACTTCAAATGAATCTATCCCCTTGTTCTGTGCAGTACTCTCAGCCTGCTCAAAGAACTTGTTTCAGGATAGCCTAATCACACACACAAAAAAACAACTTGCCAAATGCCTTTAACCCTGTGTAACCTTGCAATTCTCCACACCTCAGCAAGCATGGGATCACAGTACAGGATGGAACAGGCTGTTGACACCCATCCTCTTCCTTGCCCTGTGGGAGGAGAGCAGAACTGAAGCTGCACTACCTGGGCATTGCTTCTGTTCCCTACTTATTGACTACAAAGCAGTAAATGTGTCAGTGACATCCTACCTGTGGGCGCAGTTATGAAGTGTGATGGCTTACTGACCTTGTGCTACAACTAGAACAACGTAAGAGGAGCGGAATTTGGATATGACCTGGGGATTGGTGCTCTGCACTTCACCATGTGATTGACTTTGCAATGTGAGCTAAATCTAGGTCTTTGTTCAGAATTTGAGGCCTGGTGTTACAGCCCCCAGGAACCAGGCAGGAAATTGAAGAGCCATCAGCAATGAGGACCAGGGCATAAAAGAAGTCTCTAACTTTTGTGGCAGACTCTGATCCACAGTAGCAAATATAAAGCCCTACTTATGAATTTAGACAAGTGTTGCAGTTTTAAGGAGCAATGGCACACTTGTGGGAGCAAGCTGTGCCTCACTGCATGCTTTGCCAGGCACCACCCTTTCCCCTTCTGGCAGAACTGAGCCATCAGGTACACTAAGTGATTTTTCTGTCCTTTACGTGTGTCAGAATTTAGAGACTGTAGCTGCAACAAGAAAGATATATATATATACATATAAATTTTTAAAAGCCTATCTCATTTGCTGCTCATGGTAAGTTTAAAAAGAGACCTAGACAGATCGCAATGCAGTCACGTGTGAAAATGGGACAGTGGACTGGATCAATGCTTTAATCAAAATGTTTGAGGCTTTTATTGCATTCCAATGGAGGAAAAATCCTTTTGAGCGCCATGTGTTCAACACTTGCAACCAAATAGCAGATGAAATATTTGATTCATTTGCAGCAGACCTTTGGTTACTTTCCAGAAAATGCTTGACTGTTTTTTTGATGAGATCACTGCTAAAGTTGTGTTGAGGACATATTGTGGCACAGGCTGAATGTTATTCCTACTGCAGTTTTGTACATTTTCTCCTCTTAAGGAAAAGTAAACTAGAAATCTTTTCCTCTTCTAGCAATGTAAGCAGTTAATGTTTGATCATGTGAAGCCTGGCGTAGGGGATAAAACCTGCAGGAGACTGACTGGCACAAGCTGGCAATTCATACAGCACTGGATAAGTGGGAGAATTTGTGTGTCCTCTAAAGAAAGGTCAGGTGTCTGGATATTCTGGCCATTTAATCAAGTTCTCCATGTTGTTAGAAAGTGTTTTTCAGTTTTGGGAACAAAATAGCTAACGCAGACTTTGTACCTATTGCTGACATCAGCAAGAGTTAGGTGTAGATGCTGAGTACTTCATCTGACTAGGACAGGAAATATTGTGTCTCAGCTCCCTCTGTGAATCCTACCCTGGGCTGCGTAAGCTTCATAAAAAATGTGGCATCTCTTTCCTTTAGCTGTATGAGCCAGTGCATGACTTGCATGTGATTAATTTGAGAAAAGGAAATAGGATAATGTAAAAGTAGGGCAGCAGAAAGTACACAGTAGATGTAAACTTTAATGATTACACAACAAATCCAGCTAAGAAGAGATGATATGACAAAAATAAACTAGGCTGAACACCAACTGAGTGAAGAGTCACCTCTGTCTTACAGTTTCATACAGAAAGCTATATGTAAGTCAAGCAGAAATCAGCTATGGCCATATGTGTCTTATTTTTCTGTGACATTTCTCTGTGAGAGGACAGAATTGTTTTTTAGAATATATTTGAAACACAGACATATTATGGTAAGTTTTTTGAGAGAATGAATTTGCAATGGTGTTTCCTCTTGCCTGATTCCTGAGGCAGAGCTCTGAGAAGGTGATGCTGTGCATCCCCCATTCCTGCCTGGCGCTGGTTCTCTCCCAGCAGGGAAATATGCAGCAAGAGAGGACAAAATGCAGTTCTGCTTTACTGTAGTTGAATACGCAAAATACCACAGATCTATTCAGAGGTAAAATTGTGATGTATTGGTACTTGAAGAATCTCCTTTTCTCTCCTGTCTCTATAATTCTGTTTTCATGAATCTGCATACCCACCCCCATCACCCTCCAATTTCTTGGGAACAGTAGCTATTAGGGATCAGACGTTCATCACCATTTAGTGTGTCTTGTAAAGGCACAGAGCTGGTAACAGCATATCTTGTCTGCCCTGCCTATGTATCTGTATATATTGAGTAAATTTACCTAAGATTTCAGAGTTTACATCAGAAAAACATCTTTGTTGGAGCTATACACAAAGGCATAAGATTCAGTAACATTGCACCATGTGGAAGAAGGTGAACAGAGGGATTAAAAAGCATGTTACTTCTCTACCAAATAACAGCAGATGGCAGGGACTAGCAGGTCAAATTAGTTTCCTGTTGGGGTAGAAAAGAATCAATGATTCAGAGTCTTAGTACTTTCTTATTTAAATTATGTTCTCTGATTCCCAGAGAGAGTTACTTACACAGTACTTGTTGGCCATCCCTTCATTCAATAATCTCAGTAACCATGATGAAGTAACTCCGTGCCAAGAATGAGGTTAGAGACAGTATGGCTACCTGAACTTCCTAAGTTCTTAAACTGAACTCACCTTGCCTCTACATATAAAAATTTCTAAGCTTTTTTATAAACTGGGTTCTGTAGTGAAGCTTTGGTCTTTCAGAAATATTGGGCCCAGGTCCAGATCAGAGTGTTGCCATGCATCCTTCTGTTTCATGGGTATAATAATTACCTAAGTACTCAGTATACTGAACATAAGAAAGTCAAGAGATAAAAAACAAACTGCTAGGAAAAAGGTATTTTCCTCCCACTCTTTAGATCTTTTTGTTCTCTTATTTAAATGACAAATTCACCACTTCCTGTCCAAAATGTTTCCAGAGTTGTACTATTTCTAAATTTCTTTATTTTTCTTTTCCTCTCTTTATTGAATTTTGTGAATGTTTTCTTCACCTAGCTTTTCAAAATGAATCCTTGTAGTGGAGGCTAAGGAAAGAAATAAAGAATTTCCAGTTCCTCTGTGGAGAAGGTGTCCCTCTGTGACTGGAGGAGTGCTGCGCCATGCTGCTGATAGAAGGACCATGCTGCAGAACGCAGCCAGGATGTCCTGGATGACGGAATTACTGAGTGGCTGGAAGGGATATGTATAAAACAAGCAGTGTCAGGAGAAAACTAAGATGATGATGACAGGTTTAAGTGTTTGAATAATAATTTGAAGTTCACAGTGTAGAAGAGTCCTGTACACAAAGTATGAGATAATGAGAAGCTTTCCTAGCAAAGAAAGTGAATCACAAAGGTAGGATAAACTTTGCTCTATAAAGGTGAAGAATGGAACTGATCTTGCCCATTAAAGCATCTACATTCAGGTGTCTCCATGTGGACAAGATGTCAAGGTCTCCATTGCAGTTAATAGACATCCAGTCAATACAATCCAGGGAACCTTGAGAGCAATTTGGCTCACTGGCTGACATGTCGGTTTCTGTTTTAGAGTGAGCTGACAGCATAGACTAAATCTCAGTTAACTAAAATGGATCTTATTCTGGATGCCCAGTCTAAGCTATCACCTGAGCTCTCTTTGCTATCAGTCTTGGGGAGAACTCTCTCATTCCTAAAATAGACTGTTGTCCCCTTTTTAGTCTACCTCACTCAGATTAAAGGCTTGATTCTGTGCTCACCCACGGATATTCAGTGCCATTTGAGATACCTAAAGCTATGTTGTCTGGTTGCCAGACACCATACCAGAAAGGCATGCATCCTCTATAGCTACTGTGTCATATCTGCCAGATCTAGACATTTTGAATGAGACTAAATACCTATGTGTAGGCAATGGAATTGAGCCTGAAGACCGGATTTTAAATTATTAATCGAAGTGACCTACAACCTAACTCCTCACAGTTTGTTTTATGATGTGGGTGTTGGAACTATACAGTACTGAAGAGTAGTTTTCTGCTTCCTGATAGAGGAGCTGTTTGACTGTTTGTTTCTGTGCATATCAACTAAAAAAAAAAATAACTTTACATCATAACTAGAGAGGTCACCCCTCCAGAAGATGGTTTCTAACAGGTGGTGTAGTATAGACACAAGTTTAGTATAACTGAAAATGATTGCTGATCTCAAATTTATGGTAGGTTCATGTAAATGCAGACCATAGAGTGAAATCAAAGTTACTATTTGCAAAAGTGTCTCAAGAAAAGACTCAATATTTCTTCAAAGTCTGTAATATATTCACTTAGAAAAAGAACTTGTTTTGGTTTGTTATGTACTTGCTGATCTTGTTATAAGAACAACAGATGCAGAAGTGTTAAGTGAAAATACTGTAGTGTGCTTAGATCGCATTTTGTGTAGACAGCATACTGGCATATGCAGCTAATCCCTGCTCTAGAATATCCCTTGGTTTCAGTAACGAAATAAATGAAAAGGTTTGATTTCAACATGTTAGAAAAAGATACTGCAAAATGATGAAAAGAAAGGAAAAGTGGGCATCCTGTTTTAAATAGAAAGTAGTTGCATGGCAGCTTTAAAATGACCAGCTCACTCATGATATTGAAAACCTCAGATCAGTACTGGACATAGTTCAGGGAATTGTAGATTGTTTTTCTTAATATTGGTTAGCTGGGGAAAAAAATGTCCTGTTATGATGGAAAGGGTTAATGCCAGAACCATAGTGTTTTAGGTGTGAAAGTCTTGACACTGGCAAGGTATCATGTTCATAATGACATTCTTCAGACATGGTGGTATTCAGAGCAGAAGTTCTCATCAAAGAAACAAGAAATGCACCCACTTGCATCAGACAGAAAATATGAATTTGCTTAATAAGTTAATTTGCTCCAGGCCAAGAAGGGCCTAAGGACATTGCTCTGCCTGCTGATCCATATTAGTATTTTATCATATTATTGTGCCTGCAACTTAACTAATTTATTTGGCAGAGATATAACACTATTTTTCCTCACCAGACATGTGAGAGGATAAAAATAAAGGTGTTTGAGAGGCTTCTCTGCAACAGTTTCAAATACAGCTACAGCCTCTATAGGTCTAAAAAAGAAAAGGATGACAGAGAGAGATAAGCAAATTAAGTTACACTCTATTAGATACTCACTGCATTACACATTAGTGGATAATGATTGCAACTAACAGCTGTTCTGAGACCACAAACACTACAGATTCACTTCATTTTTGTTTTGTTCTATGAACAGGTCATCAGATATCAGAAAATAATAGTCTATTTGGATTTAGAAATGACTGTGCACTTTCTTATATTTCACAGTGGGTGACTTGTAATTAAAAGTAATTACTTCTATTAATGACAATGAAAATAAGTTGTATATATATTTGCTGTCAACAGAATATAATAAACATGTTTTCTTCAGAATTGAGGACTCTACAATTAAAGACCTGACAAAAAGAGGAACGAGGACCGGTCTTTTTTATTAAACCATTAAATTGGAAATCATCCAAAGATGACAACTGTACTGTAATTGACATAGGGGTTATGAGACAACAAGCCAAGGAGTTGCACGAAAGATTGACACATCTGTGTGTGAATTGTATGATATATTTTGTTTTATTTGTTAAAAGAAAACTACTCCAAAAAGTATTAAAAAAATTTAAAAGAAAGAGGGAAATAGAGACCTAAAATGCCTCATTATTAAATATTCTATCTTTCTGTCTCTTTGTCCCAGTCTCTTCAATCAGACCGTCACAACATTTTCATAACTTTGTCATTATCATACACAAGTGGAATATCAAAGATGAAAGAAGGGATAGAAATAAGATGACTGCAGAGTATGCATGTCATTTGGTCATGTCAGTAGTTGCTAATTAACTTACCCTGTGTCTTATCACTGTGTAGTATGTGTCATACATACAGCCCAGTGACAAGCTGTTCGTCACATATTCTGCTGAAATTAACTGTGGCATCTTAAACTACAAAATCAACTAGCTTGAGAAGAACATATTTTGAATAATTAGTTCCTTCCACCATTGTGATTACTTAACATGTGCTGATAACCATGCAAAATACTCTAGGCCACATCCTATACAGCTTGCTCATTCTCAGCGCATCTCTCAGTTCTGCCTCCCACAACATACCAGTGTATTGAATATGGATCTCTTGTACTGACTGGATTCTCCTTTACTGATTTTTTTAAATGTGCATACATTTTGGTAAGCCTTGGAGTGTTTGCTCTCTGCTGTCTCCTGAACAGGGAATGTCAGAGATTGTATGGACTCATTTTCTTTTGTCTGAAGAGACCATAAAATTAGAGAGATTCAAAGTTTATTGCATTATAAAATGTGAATTTATTCCTTAAAAGAACAGTGAGAGAGTTTATAGTGTCAATTGAATCGAATAATCTGTTCCTTACTGACACAATTGAAGCAACATGGAGCTCTCAGAAATGCAGACTCACCTAATCCTTCGTATGAAGACTCTACTGGCAAAATAACCGGGCTTTTAAAGTTACTATGAACAGGATAGTTGTCTTTACATGAATGATAACCTCTTAAAATATCACTGTGCTAATACTCCATGTGGTTATACCTGAGGAAGAGCAGGGATCAGACTCCTAGTGTTGAACACTGGCACCTATTTCAGCTGTGAAAAATTTCAGTCCCCATCATACAAATGACAGAAGATAAAGTGGGATTTAAAGACTGAGAAGGAAATTTAAATAATGTTTCAACATTTGCTGCATTTGGAAGCTGAAATGCTGCCAGCAATTTGATGTGTGTTTTCATATGCTGTACAAGCTTATGTTTTTTGTTTGTCTTTCACAATAGAACAATAATCAACAGACTGTGGCCTTAGACTTGGGCTCTGACAATTCTTTCTGCTTCCACTTTACGACCGTGTGGAGCTCTGACTTTGCACATTTGGTATTTCATTCTTTTAACAGTGTGTGTATTCAGATATTGGTCTGAGAACTAACAGTAATAATGCATTCTGCCATTTATGATGCTGTGGTTTTGCCTTATTTCTTCTTTTCTCTTCTATTGCATATTAAAACAGTGGTAACCTGTGGCCACTGACCTGTTGTTCTGGAAACTACATGCAAACACATGTGTGTATGCACATGCATTTAGTTACAAATATATAGTGCAGGAAGTCAACGTATGCACCCAAGGTCTCACAATGCAACTACGAGGTGAAAAAGCTGGTGGAGACAGAGAAAAGAAGGATGACACACCATGTGCAGGGAAAAATGGTCTAGCTGTTTTGTTTATAGGCAGGTGTGACATCTTTCAAAGAGGTACAATGCTTCTATTATCTATTGATTAGAAAAACAAATTAGGAAGCTAATTTACTTTCCAGAAGCTTGCAAACCCTGAACCCAGAGGCAGATGTTGTGGAGTTTCACACAAAATACTAGAGGCTTAGGGGAAAGCAGAAACTTCAACATACTGATCACCAATGTAGCAATACATTGAGGTCAAAATAGTAAATTAGACAATGAGATGAACTTCTGCTGTCCTTCGCTGTAAAAGAGAGACGGGAAAATTAGTAACTAAGATGGCATTAGCTCCTAAATTTCTCCTGTAATAGAATTATATTAATGAAACTCTTCTTGTTTTGAAAATGTAGAGGTAGATCCCTGTATAATAAGCTTTCTCAATTTGCATGCAGATTAAATTGACCTATTTGCCCCCCAGGAAGCTGAGAGTGTAATCCTCTCTGCACAAAATTCGGGAATTCCTGCAAAAAAAGGAGTGACAGTTTCACACTGTGGTACTTTGTGTTGTTGGAAGCCCCTCAAAATGCTATGTACATTCAAATTACTGCTAATCTCTTTCCTTAAAAGATATATAAATACATGTTTCTAATCAAGATTTGTCTGTAGGAAAAGAAAGGAGTCAGGTTGGTAATCTGATGATAAATGTATGGCATGTGTCCCTATTGCATCTGCCTCTGGAGTTCCAAAAATGGCCAGTAGCTAAAATGTTTGTGAAAAAGAGTAATTGCCTCAGAGCTATCAACACATTTGCTTTTATTTCCTTAATTGCAGTAACTTGCCACTGCCATGTATTTATGGTTAAGTTTGCGGCTCCTTCTTTGATACTGTGAATTGTCAACTACACAGAAATTCTGGAAATTTCAACTCCAAGCGATCTTTATTTGGGAGAAGGAAAATAGTTTAGTGGGGAATTAAAAATCAACTTCTTGAAATAAAAGAGAAAAAAAGATAGTTATTTCAAAGAAGGTCTGAATATGGCGGCTGGCTGCAACTGATATCCTGGGTACTATCTTAAGAAAATTCTGTTGTATTTTTATATCTGTCTGGAGCAAACTCGGAAAGGATTAGAAATATCAGAGGAATTAGACCCCTGCCAGCCAGGATTTTATTAAGAACAACACTTTATTGTGCTCACATAGCTTTCCTTTGGTCTTCTAAATTATATTTAGAGACAGATTGATTTAAAATGCTTTCTTTAGAAACTAATGGTAGGAAGCTTATTTTGTTTTGCTAGAAAGTTTTGCGTGTGGGAAGAAGGGGAGAATCTTGTAAAGTATGGTGACCAATTTATTGTACACAAGGATCACCCTTCAATGAACTTAAAAGCAGAAGTTTAAAGCCTTTCAGGCCTTTCTGGGAGAGGGTATAGAGCTGTCAGCATTACCAGTACAATTTATTCACACTGTTCAAGTGCTTATGAAAGCTACTGAGCAGCCTGATCTATGAGTGATTGAACAGACAATACTCTAGAGCTTTGAGTACAAATAAAAAGCCACTATTTCAGGCTCCATGCATCACAACTAGTGCTTTCTAGGAACACTGCCAGTCTAAATAAAACACAATCTTGCTGCAATTTTATACAACACTTGAAAGGAAGACTAAGGCTCTGCCGTGCCCTTCATAAATGCTCCTCTACCACATTTTTCCATAACCAAGTGATAATTTGACTTGACAATATGCATGCCAGATTTAATTACACTTTCATATTCCACTTTCCATTAACTATTAGACTTTGCTTTGTTAGCTGATTATGCTGCAAAATTTCACTTTCTAATGCCAAGATTTCCCAATGCCTCATTTATTCAATTGGTTTGAAAAAAAAACCCATCTCCTAGCCTAGGTGTTTGATCCATTATGCATGTGGGGAGGATATGTGCTATTCAAGGCACATTTCTTTCATTGATCCTGACCATTACTTCACAGTGCAAGTGCTGAAGTGCAAATGCTCTTCAAGGCTGAAACTAAGACACTAGTGCCCATCCTTATATCTCTGTTGGGTGCTTATAGAGGCTATGTGAAGTTCTCAACATTTTGTTCACTTACATTTTATGGCCAAGATTTAGAATTTTGTTGGTGTCATGTAAACCTGTATTTTCACTCTTAAAGAACAGTGTATTTGAATAACACAGTTTTTAGAATAATATTTTCATTCTGGTATCTTGAACATTCCAAATTGCCAGAGTCTAAACTGTCATATATATAGTCTTATCCCAAATACAGGTTTTTGGAATAAATAGTTTAATCTGTGAAATCATTTATGATCCTATTCTGACAAAACCTACACATTTCTTAACTGTAGCTTTTAAAAATAGTTTTAAAACAGGAGCTGTTCTTTCCAATTGCAATCCCCAGTGTTAAAAAATGATGGTACTAGCTTAAAAATTATGAGCTGAAAACAAATTGCAGGCTTATTTTATTTAACTTTTGTGTTTTGAGCATTTAAGATTCACATTTTCAAGCATTTTTTCTGAAACCACAACTGTGGTTGATTCATTTTATTTTAACAGAACAAAGATGAGAAGAGATAACCATAATAACATGACTCCAGGAGGAGAAAACAACAATTCTCATGAGGCTAAGATAAAATAATGAAAATTTGCACTGTTGGATTCTCCAAAAAGTCTGCTTTTTATTATGATGCTGAAATAAAATTATTTAACTGTAGCTGGAATGTAGTTTTCTTTGTAAACCAGATTAAGCTGAAATTGGCTTCCATTAAAGTAAGCAACGAGCAACAAGACTTACTGGCACGAGAGTTAATATTTTGATGAGGTAAAGCCAAAGTCTACATTTATTTTGAAGGCTACCAAATCTTCAGTTTTCTACAACATTTAGTCAGTAAATGGCATGTATTAATTTCCTTTATTTATGTTATTACCACAAATACTAACTAAAAAGAAAATACACGGCATAATGGAATCAGGTGTTAAAGTACTTCACAAACATTCAGCAACAGTGAAGTAAATAGATGGGCTTTGAAACAACTAAACAAAAATCTGATTCTGCTACACAAATTTGCATATAACTGAGCCAGATTTTCTCCACTGGTGCTTCCTGAGCTTGATAGGTGTTATCTATCAGTGAAAATGCATTTCTTTATGTTAACTGTGTTGCAGTGCTGATGACAGGATGTTTCTCAGGTTGATGGGAGCTGAGGTTGTGTGCTGTGGTGATCAGTAACACCTTGCGTATGCCAGGAGGAAGGCAATGCTGCCTACAAAGGACTGTAATGATGATTCCTGGATGCCACCACTGCAGGCCAAGTCTTAGAGTCAGGCTGTATTAATTCTTTGAACTTTCCAATGTCATAGTAGGGGAAGGTTGCTTTTTCAGCGCCATGTCTGACCTGAATCAGAGATATCCAGCATCTCAGCTCTGGTGCTTAAGATGTAAAACTGCCAGCCTTCAGGCCTCTGGACTCTATAGCCACCTCTTTCACACTTCTGTAACCTAACACACCTTCAAGGGCCAAGCTTCCATGCTACTTGATTTTCAGTATATTAAACCATTTGAATCGCCTTTCCTTGCATTGAGACTTGCCCCCTGCCCCCCCATGGCTGTTTCTGCAGTTGAGTTCTACAAATATATTTTGGAAAAAAATGATTTGGGGTTGTTTTTCTCCAGTTTCTTTTCCCAAAACAGGTAGATAAATGTAGTCCAATTTGAATTACAAAACTACATATATTTTAGTTAATAAAAAATTGTAAAACATCTCCTTTTTGACATTTCTTCTGCCAAAATAGATTGACTGAAAATAGCAATCACTAATGCTCAATTCCACAGACTGTGACAGCAAGAATGCTTACTAGCTTCTGTTTCCTATGCTTTTGCATGCAAAAAAATGACAAGCAGATATAGTATGATTCATCAGTTTCTGCAATACACACCCAAACCCCCATTTTAGTCAGAGGAGATCCAGGCAGTATGTCAAGTAGAATCCAGACTGTAACTCTTAGGTTAAAATGGTTATTTAAAATTGTGCTAAAATGTGCCTATTATTCTCACTGCTTGTAAAAAGAGTCTGGCATAGTTGGATCATTCAGAAGCCACTGCATCTGCAGTTAGATATATGAAGTCAATTGATATGAATCCTGTTCTAGGTCCCATTCTCAGTCTCTTTTGCTGTGGTTTGAGTTTAGAGGTCTCCTTCTGAGCAGCTCAACTAAGTTGCCCATTAGCTAACTGAGCTAAAATCAATCTGGCATGGCTGAACTAGGATACCAGCTGGGATTCTGTATTGTTGTATTGTCTAGTGTCCTCCTGTTAAAACAGGATTTCTCATAAATTCATTTATTGTTTAATATTGACCAAAAAAAAGTCAGTAGAGAAGAAAATCTACCAAATGTCTTCTGAATACAGCCTAATAATGAGCAAACAAAGGATTCCTGATAAAAAATAGCAAACATTGAGTTCAGTTGATATAATTTTTTTTCATTCCCACAGCATGAAAATAATGCAATAATAAGGGCTATTGTGATATAAAAATATTCAGATTATATTTTTATGAAAATTAAAAAAAAGTCCTTTCAAATACCGTGATTAAAAAGGAAAAGAATGGGAAATATGATGTGGCACAATTTTGGCTTTTTAAGTTGCATTACGTTTTCATTGCAATGAAATTCTTAAGAATCAAAGGACTTCATAGTGATTTCCCCTAGTTTATTTGCACACTATTATAAATGTCTGTAGTTTCACTCATTTTCATAGGTGTAATTTGGGCTACTTACATACTACTTCATAGCTAGGACTAAAATCTGCTTCTTTGCTCTCTTTCCTTTTTTCTCTTCTCCCAAATGATGTCAAAAAGTATAGGCCATCCTTAATATAACTCAATTAATTACAGAAACTATGAAGTGTATAGATAATGACTCTGAGAAGAACTGTGTAGCGATATACAAAGACGTGAAAACAAATCTGATCTATTGACTTCACTGAGGAAGATCCTGAAGTGATGGAAATTTTGCCATTGATGTTGATAACGAGTTCATACTTGTTATGGGAATAGGGAGGCTCATAAAAATGCTAATGGAGGATTACGATAGTCTAAGTTTCACTGATCTTGTAAAAGTTGTATGTACTGTGAAGGATTATACTCTGAACTGAAAGCAACCTGTGAGCACCTTGCTAAGTAGACTAAAGAATGGGTGGAAGGGCTGCATTGCAGGCTTTACTCAAATTATTGATGCTTGAGTAAGCCAACTGATGATGTCCTTTTCCTTTCTGAAACTTGTTACATCTGTCTGAATGTCTGTCTAAAGCAGTACTGAGAGGAACCCTTTTCTGTTCTTGGAAAAAAGATGCAAGTTTTGCCCCCAACCATGAGCTTTGTGGATGATACCTGTGCAATCCTTCATGTGTGTGTTTCCTTCTTTGTCAAGTAAGTTTCTCTACTACAGCATAAAAGATTTTGAAATCCAGGGAAGCGTGGGAAAATACCATGTATTTACCATCCAGGAAAAATTGTTTTGGAGCTGTCTAGAAAAAACAGAAGGAGATTTGAAGTGAGAAGAAACCTGCGGATAATAGAAGCTTAGGGTAATAAAAGATTGCTGAGAAGCGTGGCACTGAAGGCGAGGAATTAAGAACTGTGGTGCAAGGAGGAGGGATGGCATAGGACATTTCTTCGCATGGGACAAGGAAAATGATCTGGAAATCTTTTCTTGCTGAGAGTACCAGAATTGGCTTTGAGAGAGGCAGATTTTTGAATCTTCTTCATCAAGAAGAAAGACTTTGATTTTGAAGAACACATTATGGCCTGTTTTGATTTGTTTGCTTGGAAGCATATGGATGGTTCAAGTAACCTTATTTTGAAAGACTAGATCAAGCAAACTATGAAAGTGCTGAGGCATGACTGTAGGAATTTGTCTAATCCCTGTTTCAGATGTTACTCAGGGATGGGCTTAGGGTAAACGGTACTATAGGCTGTACACTTGGGAGGAATGTTTATTGTTAAAAGGTAATTAAAAACTTGCTATCCTCACTAAATTCAGAGGAGATATATAAGTAAGCTCATTGAGAAAGTGAATGCAGGTGATAGTCTCTCATCAATCACTCATCTTAGGAGGCTGTGGTTCTTAGTGCCATCAAACTAGGAGTTCAAATAATAAAATATTCCAAGAGAAGAGTAAGAAAAATGTAGACAATCACACAAGCTAATTTGGAATTAAAAAAGAAATGTACTAAAATGGACATGTGTTAATATGATCACTTTACTAAGTGGTGTGAGGGCTATGGAGGAGCTAAAGTGAGAAGGATTATTCACTGCTTCTTGTAAAATGAAAATATGAAGACTATTCAATGCAATTATAGAACTACAAGCCTAAAAGAAACAAAAGGAAGCATTTTTTTTCCCATAGTATATAATTAAACTGTGAAACTCAATGCCACAGAATGTTGTGACAGTCCAAATGAAAACTGTTTGAAAAGGGGATTAGACAAATTCGTGGAATAAATCTTGGCCACAAAGGTCTAGATGAAACATCCAGCTCAGGAACTCATAAACCTCTGATTTCCAGAAACTGAGAAGGCAAATGAGCAGAAGGAGCATTCACTACCTATCAAGTTTCTAATTATCTTTTCCTATGCATCTGCCACGAGCTACTGTCTAAATAAAGGATATTGGTGTAAACAGACAATTTGGACTTAACTACCATAAAAGGCATTACATGTTGAAAACAAAAATAGTGGAAAACTTTTCTCAAAACAATAAATTTGTAAATCTAGCAACAGAAAACTCTCAGACATGAAACAAATGGTTTTTTTTCTCAACAACTGTTTCTCATGAAGAAAATGTTCCAGTAAATGTTCCTGACCTGCCAGTTTATAATCTTTCCTCCTCAACTGAGGTTAGAAACAGTAAAGCTGAAATACATCATCAGTTATAATATTTTATATGGATTTATTCGCAGTTGAGAAAAGAGAAACGGATTGCTTATGTCTGTTAGAAAAATACTGGTCAAGCAAGATGGGTAGCAAAAAAGTGGCCATCTGTCACATGTTATTTTAGTGTTAACCTTGGCCTCATAAAATGGGGCCTTCTCAATTCTCCTGTGGCAGTGTAAAGCTATTTCAATTCTATTCACACCCTCTGGGCATCAGCGTGATTTGGAAACCTAATAAAGTAAGTCATCAAAGAACAACCCATGTGTCCAGAATTTGTATTACTACACTGTGGGGAACCCAAGAGGTGCTATCCTTTAAGCCATATGTCTACTAAAGCTCCATTTAAAGACGTAGAAATCAATGTGATTTTGGTGGAAAGTACTGAATGAGGCTAAGTAAGAAATGGCGTGCAGAATGCTGACTGTGCACTCAAGTGCTTCTCCCACAGGACCAGAAATGTACTGAGAAGCTCCAAGGGCCAGTAGCTCCATCTTCTTTGATTAGAGGAACTGGCTTCTGACTGTTATTTCTGTATAAAAATGAAACAAGGATTTCCCTCCCCTGTCCCACATTTAAACTTATTTCTAGGAAGGAGAAAATAAACCTCTTGACTTCTGCCCTCCTGTGTGACAGTTGAAACAGACTTTGCCCATTATCTGCATAGGATACCTTTGGAAAGCCTGTGAATAGGAAATATGACTTGTCAAAAAGAGACCTGATATAATCCTGTGCTGTGGACAGTAGTCATTTAAAATCATTATTTTAATCTTGAATTAGCAGTTTAATAAAGATTAGACAAACTACATCCTGAAGATGTAGATTTTCCTTCGTTAGCTGAAATGGGAACATATGATGACTAGCACCAATGTGGCTGTGTATGCTCTGGATGTGCAAGAATATGTGAGATGAGTCTTATGTGTACTGTTCCTCAAATACCCATTCTCAAATTCTTGAGCAGGTGAAAGCCTTCTTGTGTGGTTGCTTAAGGATTCAGCATTAATTTACATGACAGTCTCTTGCTGAGCATGAGCCCGGTCAATCATGAGTGTAAAGATATGTCTGGAAACAAAAGTGAGATGTTCAAATGGCCAGCACTCTCCTTTGCTCTGACCATTGCTCACAACTTTCTTTTATGTGCTGGCATTTTATTGAGTGAAGTGTTAAAAATCTTAATATTTGGAAGGCCTTTTCCTGTGTGCTTTCTCTGCCCCAGTTGCTATAAATAGGAAGACTGTTCATTTCTTTTAAGGTAATACCAAAAAGCCTCCACATCTTTCCACCGCGCGACAAGAGGTCCAGATTCATGGGAAGTTCAGCTATGACCATAATGACAGACATATTAGTACTTAGACACAGTCCAAGTCTCAAATGAGCCTTCAAACTAATTGACTGAGAACTGAGGACAAGCATGGATCTATTTAATAGGTAAATAAGCTACAACATTAAGAACTTTAATTCAGTACAATTCTGAAATAGTCCTCAGAATATTGTTCCACTTTCATTACAAATTCAGCTGTAAATGTTTAATGAAAACATTCATCCTTCCGATTGACATCATTATACCTGAGCTCTTTGAATACATTTATAGGAAAGATCTAATTCCCAAGGAGAGAGTTTGAGCTCTTTCGTTCTCTTTGTATGGTACACAAACATTTCTGAAGCAATATATTCTCAATTTTCTTCATGAATATTAAAGGCGTATGTGGAGCATAGCTAGAGCTGAGTGAAAATGCTGACACGGCACTTGTTAGCTTTTGTTTGAACTTCCATGGACTGGCAGATGTAACAGTGATTAGAGCAGGAGACTGAATGTCCAGATTTATAGACTCTTTTCAGTAACATTTTCTAAAATCCTTGTCTCCCATGTATAAATAAAATTATACAGCCTCTCAGGTTAGGAAAAGCACAGACAGGAGCAAATTCTCCCAGTTTGCCTCAGCTTTCAACTAAAGAAAATAATGTACAGGATCCTTAAGACAGTGCTGAGTTTAGCAAATATACTTTCACTCTCACTGAGGATCATAATTTTGGACACTGCTCTGATCTTACGTTTATTGAACCTAGAGATTTTTAATATGTGGTCCTAGGACAAGGACAGGACCTTCTCCCTGAAGACCTTCAGAGATGCCAGTTTCTAGAGGGAAACAGAGCAAATGTTTCAGAACATCTGCTTTTTTAGAGACCTAAAACTTAAGGGCAAATTAAGTGACTATGTTAAATGAGCTGGATCCTATCTTAAAAGTCCATCTCACTTAGAGATTTGACAATACTGCTAAAGGAATATTAATTGTTACTGAAATTACTAAGTCACTTCTGAAAATGAAACTTATTTTAGTAACTATGCATGGTTTTAAAATGTTACCTTAAAGTGTCTTCTAATATGCAAAATTATTAAAATTGAAATACAAAAACATCCAGAAGAATTTCTGAAAATAAAAAGAGTTGTCTGCAAAATTACCTGAAACAACACTTCAGTACAAATAAAGGAAAATTTCTTTTGCAAAAAATGTTTCAGTTTTACAAAAGGTATAAAGTTATTGATTCTGATCTGCTGCAATGATATTACTGATATCAGTAACGCTGATAGAGTAACACTGAAGAAGATAACATGATAGAACCTTTATTCCAAAATGGGGAAAAGTTGTGACGTTAGTTTTGTCACTTTTACACTGGAACCTAAACAGTTTTTTGTGATCAAAACAAAGACAAGTAGAAAAACCAGTATGTCTATGGTGTTTCTGGTTTTTTTTTAGTTTCATGCCATAAAACTCCCAGTGATACAAGACAAACAATGAAGCTCTGACTGAACCTTCTCTCCTAAGCACTATTTTTCCTGAGACCATAAACTCTAAACATTTCATAATCAAAGCAGTTGACATACAATTTATTCTGGGTATTTTATCCCTCTGTCTGTGGAGATAGATTACCAGGAACTGATTGAAAGCCTACTGAAGTCGATATGGGTCTTTTAAATGACATCAATAGGCTTGGAATAGGTTCTTACTTCAAACCATTTGTGGCTCAGAGGAAAGTATTTACACTTTATCATCACAAACATGTCACAAGTTTGAAAATTACGTTTGCCCAGAACTAGATCTTCTTGTCACAAGATAGAAATTGTGTTTATATTTTGGAGGAAATACACAGAATGGAAGAGAAAGAAAAATGCCTTTCCAGGAGATGGGATTTTTGCTTAAGGAAGGTTTTTTTGACTTTCAGGATTGGTCTCATGGAGGTAGACTGGCATGGGGAGCAGAAAATGGAATAAAATATAGTATGTTTTTTTAAAATTACATTTATGCAATTGATAGCACTGTTCGTTCCCACAGCATCAGCTTTGAGTTGCTATGACTTTTCCCAGTAGAAATGATCAGAAGTTTGCTGATAATAGCAATCCAGTTTGGTATGGATAATAATAGCAATTCATGCTGATTGGGATAATCGAGCTGAAAGAAGATTAATTTAAATGAAAATGTTTTCTCTATAAATTAATCCTGCAGAGTACATCAGAGTGCAAAAGAGGATTTTATGACCCTGACAAGTGATCCTGCTACTGACTTTGGAAGGCTGATCCATAGGCTTTCAGCTAGATCTCTTCTATGGGAGAGGATCCCTTTTTGTAACTGCTCAAGCAAGACAGTCAACCAACTGTGAACCGCTGAGTGCTCCAAAGACTCATATGTTATACAAAAGATGTGCAGATTATAACATAGTCTTAAAATGGTCTCTAGGGTTTAATCATAATAGCAGTACAGGAAGCAACAGCCTCTGCTCTTTGTTTTCAGATCTCCCTAAATCTCTTTCTGTAGTCTGCAGTATATGACCAACACGAAGTAATTTGTACAGTGACAGTGACAACCAAAGTGAGGAGGGAACCCTATTTATTACAGGGGGAATTCCTTCTGCCACCTTTAGAAGCAGCAAGCAGTGCTGGACACATCCTTTAACATGACTAAGGTCCTTTTCAATTCACCTTGATAGTCACTCTTTATTAGATATAATATTGACAGAAATGAAGTGGTGGAGAGAGGTAGCTTTAGCTGAGATGAGTGGCATTTTTTAGCTTTTGTTCAGAGGAAGCTGAGAAATCTGCTTAAATTCAAGGATACAAAGTAGGTAGTTAAAAATGGTAAATGTTTGCAGCTTTTTTTGTAGCTTTTCTCCATTTAATTATGCTGTTCTGCTTTAAAAAGATATTTTAAAATTTCATTATAATCTAAAGCAGACAATTAGTTATATCTCTGTAACTGTATGAAATGGTGAGTGGGAGAACAAAACCTTAATGGTGTTTTGGGGAAAGCAAGCCAATTGTAAATTTAGCCCTGCAGCTGATTCGTCAAGGGCATTGGCACGTGCCACTGTGTATAGCAAAGGGAACATGACCCCCCTAATGCATGCATGATCTCCATAATGAAAAAGAAAAAAGACTGAAGTCTAGTGAGGTCTAGCAGAGGGCAGGGACCAGAATTTTGAGCAGATGGTATTCAGGGGCCCACTGGCTGCTTGAAAGCCAGGGAGTGGAGAGAATAGGCAGATAGTAATTAGCAGAAGGTGATAAAAAAAAAAGGGCATCCAGGATCCCCCAAACATCTGTTTAAAAGAATAAAGAGCCTGGTCTGACCCTGAGCCTTAATGATCTTAAAGGATACCATTTAATTGCTTGGAAAAAAATTACACACACGCCATGCTGAGCTACAGTGAACCCTGTTTTGGGAGCGTTGCAGGAGTTTGTGTAATTATTGAACTGGTGTATTTGTTTTAGAAAGATTATATACAGCAGTAAGCCAATAAATGAAGTAGTTATAATCAAAATGCCAACTGTCTTTTCTTGGAATCAGCAAGCTCTTAACAAAAATTTGAATTTCAGATAACTTACAAATTGATATTACTTGCTCTGCATATTAAAATGGCTATTTTGCCTGCTTGTCATGTATTTATATGGCTACATCTGTCTTTTTGCCTATTTATTTACATAGAAAGAACCTAGATCCTGAGTTTGTTTATGTGATTTGAAGTATTTTGAGCTCCACAAATAGCTGCTAATTACAGCATCAGAGACCTGTCTGCAGTTATAATTTAATAGTGTCCCAGTTACTTAAGAATTACTGCTGAACTTAACCAAGGAAAGTGCTGATTCACAGTGAGGTTTCTCCTATTTTTTACTCCATTCCATTCTAGCAATAGTTTGATACCAAAGTCCCTGAAGAAGGTGTCAGAAACTGTTGGTTACATGCTAGTTAAGTCTTCATTTTAAATACTTTTTTCAGAATGCAATTTATAATAAACAAAAATGATCTCTTCTGCTTTCCCTGGTGTTTCCCAGAATGAACAGCTTAATACAATGTTATTAAAAAAACCCAAAACAGCACAAACTTCCCCTTTGCAAAACAGTGGTAAGCAGCAGTGCATTACAATAGAAAGATAAAGCTAATTATTTTCTGGAAATGTGTGCTTATGTATCACTGTGAGTGCATGTGTGAGAACTGATCGTATGAAATATTTTAATTTGTATTCTGGAAGAGAGGGTAAAAAGCACTTTTAAAAAAATCACAGGTGATGCTACACTGAATGGTGCTGTAAACATTGAAAAAGACAGAAATAAGTCTAAAGGGGCCTGCAAGAGATGAGAAACATGAGAAGAAAATGAGAGTGTGTGCCCTAAGGAGTTTGAAGTATGGTGCGATTACCTCACATGTAGTGCAGGTGAGGTAATTAAATGTGCACGGTTAAGGCAGCTATCATACAATGCACTGCAAAGGGGTTCTGTATCCCCATTTGGTATGAATGAAGTTGCTTTAGTACTGTACAATGGTAAAAACAAGTTATGTTTTAAAATAATAATTTCAGAAATGTAGAAAATCTCCAATGGCAAACACGGAAAATACAACATGGACATGGATTATCAAGACAGCAGTTTAAGGATTCTTCATTAAAGCACTGTGCTGAAAATCCCATTTGTCCCATTCAACTCTGGTTGAATGTATATTAAAGATCCTACAGAAAAGTTGCTTCAAGACCATGGTATATCAGGTTGGTTTATTTCATCTAAGCCTAGATTTAAACTAAATTTTCATCATAAGCGCATCATGAACCCAACAACATCATGATCCGTTTGCTGTTGATGACTCAAACACTTTTTATTGTTAATTGTTAAATTCAGGGAAAAAAAATGCAGTGAACTCCTACTACGTTTTACAAAATTCTGTATTGGGAGCCAAAACGTATTAAGGACATGTGTCTGAATGTGAGAAGCTTGCTTGAAAAATCTTGACCTATGCCCTGTTTCTTTTGGATTATATTTCTGAAGTGAATGGTATAATGGAAATAAATTCATGGCTACAAAACAATCTCAGCAAAACCCCAAGCTCTACAAGGCTGTTCTAAATACAGAGTAGTATCAGACATGAATGGAAATGGGATTGTGGTAATATTATTTTGCTCTGTGATTAATTTCTTTTGTAATAAGTCTTCACCGCAAACAAAGGAAAATAAATGGAAAATGTAGCAGCACAAATATTAATGAACTGAGGCCTCTACTTTGCGCTGTCATTTATATGAATATGTCCCACAGAGCATACTTTCCTTCCTCCATATCCTTCCAATCTGGGAAGGAATCCTGCTTGGGAAACTGCAACTGTAGACAAGAGGTGCTATGAAATGGTGTGAGCCACACATTGGTTATTAGGTGCAAGTTAGTCTGACAGGATTTGTAAAAGAGCCCACATCAATATAATTTACACTTGCTTGTACCGTGCCCTTTGGCTGAGTTAACCACGAACTGAAGTGATAAATAGAACAGCACGGCTTTGCACAGCAGACAGTGTAGGATTGCATCTGCATAAAATGCAGAATTGCTTAAAAAATTACACAATTTGTGTTTCTTTTGAGTTGTGAATTATTCTTTTGGGAAATTTTAGTAATCTCAAAGGACTAGAAAAATTATTTTTTCTTAAGAAATGAAAGCTGCAGTTCTCACGTAATTACTTGGTTGAGAATCCAAGGCATAAAGAGGAATGGTGAAACTTATTAAACTAAGGGATATGACCACAGTGTATACATTGTACAAGGGCTAGAGGAGAGCACATACAAGCCTCTCTGTGTAAATCCTTTCTGAATTTTCTTATTTTATGAAGTCTTATTTCCTCTGTATTTTAATTTTTCCTACTGTTTCAAAGAATTATTACATCTTTGCCTTGCAGTCCTTAAATATTCAAGGTTTATAACGCAAACATAAAAAGAACATAAAAATAAAAAATAATTTGTAACTCTAATTATATCGCATTTATTTGTTTCTGCTCTAGTTCAGCAGTACGAACTTTTTTCATCACTTGAAAGAATTTACATAACACTTCTGATTTCTCCTGGAAAGTGGCTTTTTTGTGTTGTGCTTGTGCTTTTGTGTGTGTGTGCCACAAAGGCGTATTTCTCACATCCCCAAGATACAGGCAATGGAAATGCAGCTATAATCTTTATAAACTCCACAGTGCTTACATAATGATCAACATTTGTAGTGAAAAGCACTTGGAATATATTTTGATAGCTATAAGAATACTTCAAATGATGAATTGCAAGACTCTGATTAAAAAACACAATGTAAGAGCCCCTGATATTAATTTTCTATATGCCCCTCTTATATGATGTTGGCAGTGAACAGTTACTTGGAAGCCTATTTCTACTTCCAAGACACTGGTAAAGGGCATCAATATAAATCTGGTTCAGGGTATCCTAGGAGTTCCAGGGTTATTTTTGTAGAAATACATGTGAAAATGTGGACATTGCATGCAGTGTCAAAGGCATGTGTCCCTTTGTGGGTGTTACCCTAGTTTCACTTGAGAACAATCCTGTCATTAGGCTTATGGGTGTGATTGTCAGCTCAGTGTTGGTCAGAAGACCTTACCTGAGGTGTGGATGGAGGGGATGGGGAGGGATGGGGAGAAGGGAGATTGCAGTCTCCCCACCTGGAGCTGGGCTGCAGAGATGTGTTAGCAGTGGGAGGGATACGGCTGTTGCTGGTGGGTAACTGCGGACTGCACGGGTGCGAGGAGCTGGGCTGAGATGGGCTGAGGATTGCTCCTATACCCCACAGGAAGGGGCACAGCTGAGGGAGGTACTTGGAGGGCAGCGGGATGTTTTCAGGGTGAGCACAGGCTCTGCCAACCAGTGCACGGATGAGTGAAAAAGATGCTTTGTAGGTGCTGAGAGGACTGCCTAAGAAAAGCACTAAAGACTGGCAAGGGGACTGACAGGCGTCCAGGCAAGAGCTCGGCATCAGCGAGGGCCTTGTGTGCCCCCAGGCTCTGCCTTGAGCCTGTGCTGCTGTCTGCCTGCCTGCCTGCCTGCCTGCCTGCCTGCAGCTCTCCTTCAGCTTCTGCCCAGCAGGCAGCAGGTGAGGGCCCTCTCCAAGGGAAGTAAATTTTCAATTTACATAATCCCCTTGGCTGCCTTGATGAATTAGACACACCTAATACAAGTAGGTGAAAGCTGTCTTGGACTTAGTGGATCAAGTTGTTGTCATTAGCTAGTGACCAGCTAATGAATCTCCCAGCTTCACCCTTTCACCTGCTCTGTGGCATGTGAGGGGAAGCTCCCTAGACAGAGCACCCCTGGCAGGGTGGGCAGCAAGGAAATGACTCGTCAAAGGCACAGGAGTTAAATATAGAGTGACGGTGCTCAGGCACCTCTGGTGATAGGAAACATCATCAGCTTAAAAAGTAGGTCACACATAATTTGCCTTCCCTAAATTCATGCAGAATCAGTGGGTCAAAGCGAAATGTGACAGGTAAGAAGTAGAATGAGTATAACTCATGATGAAAGGACATCATCTGAGAGACCAGCTACTGTAGCTCATGTGTAGAAGGGGCTTTAGAAAGATGTGCTGCATTGTCTTAGTGCAGATTGACCCAGTGTAAGCTATGGGAACAGACACAGAAGATGTCAACAGTAGATATTATTAAAGCACAGAAGTTGTTTGCACTGTAGCTCTATAATTGGAATGGTCATAATACAGTTCTGCTGTTGTTTTATACATACATAATATAAATATATATATTTATATACAACAACAGCAGAACCTTATATTTGGCTAGATAGCAGAAACGTATCTATATATTTTCATGTTAAAAATGTGAACAGTTCTCAAAAATTGCTGCATATATTAAGCAAGAAGAGTCAATCCCCAGTCTGGGCATCAGTTATCCTTTCCTGATGAGAGACCAGGATGCTTCAACATTCCAAAATTCTGCTTAGAAGGTGAGTCACTACCTTTGCATTTCAAATTAATTTAAATGCAGTTCCTACTTAGTTGTTATACTCAGTGCTTGGGCTTCTGTGTTTCCCACACACCTGCTGATGACAGCACTAATCCATCTAAGAGGAGGAAAAATACCCACAGGAAAATGTCTGTACTCAAAGTTGTTTGGGATGTCATTAGTCATCAGAGGAAAATGGAAAATCTCCAGAGTGAAGGTACGATTTTGATTAGTCTTTAAATAATCAGAGAAAAACCTAACACACTTTAAGTGCTATAAACACTATTAGGATGCAGACACTGGAGATTAAGTTCAGGGGTTTCAGTAAACTAGGATCTTAAGAGTCCAATTATATTTCCTATACACTTATTTTACTCCACCTTGCATTTTTTTAGTGTTGAAAGTCATGTAATGTTGATTTACAGTATGGTCCAAGTAACCGACTGCAGCACATGCCACTACTTTTTGTAGCTATGTTCAGGAAAGTGATCTATACATATGGTCTTGGAAGTGTACTTGGCTGAGTCCTGTCATATTGGGTGTATGTGAGGAAAAAAGAGAAAGTAAGTAAACCCACCCCACCTGCCCTTGGCACTCTGTAGAGTTATTCTCTAGAAAATATTCTCAAAAGTCATGGTTCCACAGTTGTTAAGTCCAGGCTGAGCATTGGTGACCACAAGCTTAAGTTAAGTACGAGCACATGTTTTTACAGCTATGTATTTATTTCTGTTGAACTAGCAAGGATGCAAAATGTGATATTTATGTGGGCTGATAATATGGCTACCTAACATGCCCAACTGAGTTACCTCCTAACCTTGGCTCACTTGGTTGCTGCATTGCTTTTGTAATTGAGAGGCAGTACACAGGCATTGGGACTAATGAAAGCAGCAAACATCTCAAGTTTACAGGCAGCCAGAGGTGAGGACGCTGCTTGTGAGCAATGTGCTTGGTCCCCACAATCCCAGACATTCACACGGTTTTAGGGCAGATCCTCTGTGTCTGTAGTCAGCCTCTTGAAAGCACAGTCTGGAAGATCAGCATGGGGAGGATCTGTTTGCATCTGCAGTGCAATGCTGTCCAGAGCACATTCCGCAGCTTTCCTCATCCTCAGTCCCAGCTCCAGACCTCAGCACCCTGCTGCATGAGTCCATTCTCGGCAAGGCCTGTGAAGGTCACAGTTTCCCAGCAGAATCAGGTAATGAAATGGTGTGTGAACAGGTTTTACTGGGAGAAGTGTTGCCTCCTTTTCAGGGAAGGCTTGCAGTGACAAGGGATACAGGCTGTGAAGAAAGAGCAAGAAAAAAGCCAGATGCACTGCTAGGCCTTTGTTCATCTGGTAGTGAAACAACACAATCAAGGCTGAAAAGCATGTGGCTCTGGCTCCATGAAACACCTGCAGTTGAGAGAAAAGCAATACCTGTGCATACTGACGTTCTGGAAATATGGGATGATCACCAGTGAAGGGACAATACTGAGACAAAAAGGCAGTGCTTGGAAGTTTTTGCTGAGCGCACCTGGCAAAGAAGCAGATCATCCTAAGATACTCAATTTAGCATAGAGAAGAAGGCAGCCTTTTTTGTTTGGAAGATGGCAGCTCCTGATTTGTACTACTCCACTTTTGCCAGCAGAGAGGTTTGGGGTAGGAATGCTGGCATCTATGCTATTAATTAGGAGGCAGAGTTTAACTTCTTGTAAAGTTCTTGGTCCATGCCACCTGTGGTTCACACGCATCAAGAAGTCACAAACATCAGTCTCTCAGGGAATACCGCAGTTGCTACAGTCATCACCATATTCTCTGCCCTTTTCTAACTCATTTTACAAGTAGTGGTTCTCTGTTGTACTGATGGCCATTATGTTTATGAAAAAATGCTTTACTCTCATTGTTGACTGTTTGAGTACCCTACCTCTGCTGATCTTGCCTTTTAGGTCATTGGTGCTGATGGAAGCTCCTGAAGATGGACAGTGTACTCCTAACCCTTGATGACACTTCTTACTTCTTGATACACTTGCAAATGCAATTATTTGCCAACAATTTGTATTGTTGCCAAAATCTCTTCAAGTGTTGTATTTATGATATTTGTACAATGGTGCCGAAATACATTTTTAGCCTGCTGCAACTTGCACATCAGGATCCTACTTGCTTGCCTAAGCAATATTTGTGTGATCTAAGCAATGAATAGAAAATGGAAGCAGAAAACCAACAGAACTGCAATTTTCTGCTAAAGATTATTCATTTGCCTCTGAGAATAGGCAATACCAAATTATAAGGAATATTCTAGCAGAACATTTCAGGGCTAAGTACTTGACAGCTGCTTGCGATTTTCCTGATAAATATACCTCTGACCTCCCACAGCCTTCCTCAGGGTGCATCTCTGACCATCCAGGTCCATGTGTGTTCATTCACTCTCTCCATGAACTCCACTCATTCACTAGGTCCCCAGCTTTCCCTTCTCTAGGTATGGAAATAAAAACTTTTTGTCAAATAAAGGACTAGTGTATTTGGTTCAAACAAAGCAATATTTTTATATATGGAAAAGATATTATCATTCAGTCTAAGAAAGTAAATACGTAGGTTTTTAGCTGTGAAGAGTAAGGGAAGAAGTACAGGGAAATAATGCATAACAAGTGGCACAGAGACAGCATACTTTTCATTGTTCCTACTAGAATTAAGGAGAAGTATTTTTTTCACCTCTGAAGTAGTCTAATGACTGTGTAAAAGAACAGCAGAAAGCTGGGATGCTCTACAGAGACTATGAATTATTATAAATGTTAAAAATATCCTATAGCAGGAATTACTTTAAAGTACACCAAAGAGGTGCTTCAGAGAAATTGTAAAATACAGTCCTTATTCCTATTTCTAAATTGTGTGCTTAACAGTAGCCACTTTGTATCTACTGGCTTAGGAACAGACTAGATCTTTACAGGATTGGGGCTGAAGACCATAGTTCTGTAAATGTTTATGCATGAGTAGAGAGTAAGGACTGAGCCCTAAAATTCACAATATGCTGTGGGTGAGGAAAAAATTGTTCATCTTAGAACTATTAAAGTATGGAAGAGAAAAATACGCAGCCATTCAACAACTCTACAATGTTATTGAAATAATATTTCAATTTAAAATCTAGAGCATCCCCCACCCGCTTATCCTGCTCCCGTCCTGAAAAACACTCTCCTTGCTTTTGTGAGCACAGGCAAATTAACACTCAGTTAGCACAAGGTAGCTCTTGTTTGAATTGTGTACCCCGGTGATGCATAATGAGCGCAAAGGAGCTGTTCCTAGGGGGGTTCAGATTCTGAGAAAGGAGAGAAATTTAAGTGCCCTGCATGTGCGGTCTGGATCCTG
>NW_010199117.1:45556-51356 GCF_000695765.1 Mesitornis unicolor
AAAGAGTGGGATAAAGTAAAAATAAATATATTTTGTGAATTTGAACTGGATACATAAAGTTAGGCCATAAAACTATAATTTCCTTCACCCAATATTTTTTATAGCTGAAATTTCCATCTGTGGGGGAGAATTTTAATGGAGAGAAGGCGAATGACCTTCAGAAAAGATTCTAATACCTCCAAAGAGGTGCATTTAGAGTAGTGTGTATAGGTCCAAAGCGGTATCTGTAACTTCTCAGAATCAGAGGTAGAATATACAATTTTTAAGTCCAGTAAATAAACCAGTAGCAAGAATATATTTCAGACCAAAGTGAGATGAAACAGAAATTGCCAAATTGCTTTGGCAAAAACCTACAATGGTAAACTTAGTTGATCTGAAACCTTTAATTTTAGCTGAAGTACCTTTTTTTATTGGTAAGATTTATTAAACCTTCTTTTAACCTTTACTTGTTTTAGATTTTTGACAATTCAAAGGGAGAAAAAATCTGAAATAATAATTCAGAACTTCATTTAGAAAATGATAAAATATAGAAGCAAAATATATTGACAATAAAATATAATTTTCTTTTTTTGGAATCCGTTTTTATATATATAATTTGTATTCATTGATAAAATTGATATTGTGAAAGTGATCTATAGGAAGAGAAACAGTGAATTTCTGGTAACTGGATTTAATATTCTAAAATATTTTAATTTTAATTAAAGCAGTCAACAAATCCATGTAGTTATTACTGGAATTTGACAGAGCTTTCAACCTTGAGTGAAATCCTGGCCCTTTCAGTGTTCACAGCAAAATACTGACTGACTTCAGGTTTTAACCCTACCACTGCACTTGCACATCTGAGCCAAAACCAGTAATTTATATGCAGTAATTAGTCTGGTGAGAGGAGACAACAATTCAATTAAAGGAATTGATTGTTAGAGCCAGTCAAGGGGAAGGGAAATTATTTTTAGTAAATTAATTTGCTAGATAATGACAGAAAACCTGCCATTTGCTACCTGACTGGTGATTTTCTCTAAGAGTCAGGTGTTAACATCTTTACAGAGCAGGGATCCAGCAGGCACACAGGATGCAGAGAACTGACTTAAAAAATGTCAAGGTGGGGAAAATCACCACCGTGGGGTTCCACATTGGATGCATAACAGCATGGACAGGCAACTTTGTGTCATCATGGGACGGTGCACCAAGCTACTGGCTTATTTATTCCAGAGCCTGTGGTTCAGTTCAGCCCCAGCAGCCCTGTGAAGGGCTGCCTGGGAACTGCAAGCAAAGCAGGAGCTACCCATCTGCCAACTCTAATTAACTTTAGGAGAATGCGCGCTTGTGCCATTGCTTTGCTCTACTAGTCTTTTTGTCTGTAGAAGTTTCCTTTGGAACTACTGGATATTTTTTGATGGATGATCTAACTGATGATACAATTCTAGTGGATTTGCTAGAAGATTTATTAGATTTGGAAGATCTAGTAGATTTCAAGAAGGCAGAAGAAACAGGTAGCCAGTAAATGCAAGTCTGCCTTTACCCTTTACTTGTTCAGAGCATTCTGTTCCAATTTACTGCTCTTTTCCTTATTTTATACTTCAAACTATACTTTGCTTTGAACAGACAGGTGCACCTTCACCTCCAATCCACCCCCTAATTTTTATGGTCTGTACCATTTAAGACACTAAGTCCAAGAAGCCAGGATGTTAGTTTGAAAGCAGGCAGGATATGATGCTTTCCAAGGAATTAGCCATCAATTGCAGGCTGCATTTAGAATTGCCCTTCTCTGTCTTCTCTTATAACAGTCTTATTCATGTCCTAGGGACACCTCCTAGCCTGAGTAGCGCAGCCCTGCCTATGGCTCATTACATCAGTGGCTTCTTATGGACCCCAGTAAATGCAGATGGCATTTAATTACTTCAGCCTGAAAGAAAGGTGCTTAGAAATTCCTCTGTCTCCTAAGAATGTGGGTTGCCTTTAGACTGGGGTGTATTTCTGTAGTTCAGTTGACATTGGCTACTTCAGACTAGTGTAAGCTATCTGGCCAGCATAGTCCCCTGGTGTTGTTACAAAGGCATGGATTTAGCATGCTTGGCAGCCAGGATAAGTCCCCAGGCAGTGGCCCTGTAATAGGTCCTGTAATGCCATAAGTATCGCCATGACAAGTCAGCTGTTATTGGAGAATTAGCGTGAACATGCTGGCAGGAACTAGTGTCTCAGCAATGATACTGCCCACAGAACTGATTCATGGCAGTCAATTATGCCTTGCAGTTATGTTTGTCAAGCAAGCTTGTCCCACATCACCCTCTTAAATGGCATGGCTTTTCTAAATGCCCAAGCACCCATCTGGTAACTTGTGCTGGTTGATGCAGCCTTTGTCTCGTTAATTACTAAATAGAAGTCGTGACCAACGTACTTAGTTTGTACTAGCGTAGAAATATCTGTCATGGATCGAGTGGTGAGTATGGTGCAGTGCTGAAGGCGAGTGTTTTAGTCTGATTCAGCACTCCCATGACCATGCAGATCTGGCCCTGACTGCAGGTACAAGCAAAGCTGAAAGAGCAATGGTGGAGTATATTGTAAGAAACAGATTCAGAACAGGAGACTTGAGCAGGTGCCATTACAGAAAGATTATTTCCTCTTTTGCCCTGCTGCTGTGTCCTCGTCTTTGGCCATCCTTTTTCCATGTTTGACATTTTCTCTGTTCAGATAATATTTTAATGTGTGTCTTTAATGGTGACTCAATTTTCTTTTAAAAGAAGCGTAGTGACTAAAGTCCCCGTGGTCAGATTCTTAGCATGTATAAACATTCATACATTCATGCCACTTTGGGATTGGCAAGTGCCTTCTCAAATACTCAGCGGCTGTCTGAATACGCCATGGCTAAAAGTTCATGATGATGACCCTGGAGCTCTTAATACACTGCCACACAAATGACACAGTTCTGACTTTGCTAAAGGTTAGAATACAAAACATGCTAAACAGTATGCTACAGTGTGGGATTTCTCAATATTCTATCTATTTATTAAAAGGTCCAGGCTTTCACTATTCTCTGTCGCTGAGCTTATGATTTACAAAGCTGATTTCCTTGCTGTGAAACTGCACATTTTGATTGCTCATTTTTGTGTGGAAGAACTGGGGAAGCTAGTTATGTCTCCAGGGTTTTTGTAGCCCTCAACACACTGGAAAATGTCTGCTTCACCCAGCTTACGGTCACACAATACACAGTCTCTAAACATTTTGCCGTGCCTAACATTTTGCTGCCATAGGCAACCACTTAATCTGCCTACACAGTGGAGCTAGCCCTGAGGGGATGCAATATGTGTTGGAAAGGATAGATTTATACTAAAACATTAGTTTTCAGGGCTGGTAGAAAAAATAGCTGTTCATTTGAGATTTCCTGCTACATTCTCAGCTGTTCCAATAACAGAAGTGTTGAAGATTTCTACAATCAAGGTTCCACTTGGATTGCTTCTATGAGCAGATTTGTTTCCACCTCACAATCAGTGCTGTATTTCTGCTTTAGGGTCTACCCTTTTATCATATAAGCATCTTCTGTATAAACCAGACTTGAAAGGTACCCTTGTGAACCATGAGGAGACCAAAGTGAAAACCCATGACAGCCAGTTGGAAATGAATTCAGCTTTCATGGTTTGACTCTCCTTTTTGTTTACATTTGCATTAAGTAGCACAGCAGAAGGAGGCACTATGCCCAGGGTAGACGGGGAACCCCTCTCCTCTGGGAGGCAAAGTAGACACCGAGTCTCCATTTAAACCTCATTATGACATCAATTCATGTGAAAAAAGAAAAATCACAGGTTTGCGGTTCATGCCTGTAATAAGCCCTTTAGAAACAAGCTGCTCTGGCAACGTAATTTAATCCTTGCTACTTCATTTTTTTTTAATAATTATATATTCCTCTGCCATAAGAGAACCAGGATTTGTTGTAAATCAGGTCACCCTGTGGCTGCTTTACTTGAATGAAGAACTCACACTGCTTCTTAGTCTGTTATGACTCCTCTAATTTAAGACTATTACCTGAAACAGACATATTTTATTTGGCTTTTTCCATGTTGATGGAGTGTGAAAGCTTGCAAAATGGTCTCCAAGTGCCTCTATAGAATAAGACTCATAAGGCTCATTGTGATAAGTGAGAGCAAAGTATCCATAAAACTTCTCAAGCTGTCTGGGCTGCATGTGAGATGCTTGGGTCTCAGTGGAACTGAGTGCCCTGCTCCTCCCACTGAGTGAAAGAAGAGGGGTTTGGTAAGTCTATTTTATAAAACAGATATTTTCCAGGAAAGCCTTGTTCTCCTGGAGGTATATTAAAACAGCCGTGCCTGGCCAGAGCTACTACATTCTCATGTCTTAAGAAGGGGCGTGCTTCTTGGAAAAAAAAGAGCTTTCAGCTCCACACTGTTTTATATGTCCTATTCTTATCCAAATCAATCATTGTTATGATAGCTGATGAGCATGCAGAATGGTCAGGAAAGGTGTTCACTGGCAAAAAAACAGTCTCAGTTATGAGATTTGAAAAGAGGAACCTTGAGCTCTGAGTAGTGAATACACTTTTCGCCCATACTCCCCAGGCCATGGGCTTGATTTTTAGTTCAAGCTGCGATAGAGTCATTACAAATGAATGAGAACAAGTATGGTTTTAGGCCACCTTTGTGTTTTGTTGTAGTTGCGCTCTGGCTGGTGGTGGAAGTGGCCTGAGTTTACAGCAGCTCCAAGGCTAATCTAATTTATACTTGGATTGCCAAAAGTTGTTCTGGCAGCTGAAAATAGTACCAAGGGTGCAAATGTAGCCCTGTGGTTTTTTTTCTGATCATGTTGCATAGTATAAGAGTGTATGCCACATCATCTGCTACTACTGGAGGCTAAAACCATCATACTTTCCTTCATCAGCAAGCTGCTGGTCTCTCAGCCATCTTTACATGCATCTTTTACAATGGATGTAGTAGTCACAAGGTGCAGAGATCTATGCTGGCTTTGTCTCATTCAGAAAAATTTCACATAAATTGGACATTTCTAATGTTCAGAATTGTCAGGCATGTGTCCACTCATGATAAAATTAGCATAAAGGGACCATTGAGACATGGACAGCTAAGAAATCATTCTCCTGTCTCGAATCTAAGCACTTCTGAGTAATGTGACCAGTTCTCTTATACGCCAGTAGATGAAGCTGTTTGTATATATTAACAATACCTTGGTGTAAAAAAGAAATGGAAATCCTTTTGTCAAAGAATATTGTTTCTCTCTTATCTGCTTCTCATTTTTAATTCTTCCCCCAAAGTCTAGGAGTATACTTTTGTCATGTATTTGTGGCTACCTGAAAGCTTGCTTTGGTCATTCTGGAAAGTTAATGCATTTGAGCTCTCAAATGCTGTGAACAGTCATGGTTCAAGCTTAATGTGTTAATACAGTCACTTTCATTTTCTGAGTTTGGAGATCTGACAGAACAAATTCCTGTGTAATACGATAGAGATCTGTGAAATCATGAGACGCAGGAAGAATCTGTATCGGTACCAATCACCTTCCCCTCCAACACAAGAACTAGAGGTCATTACACTAAACTAGAAGGAGGCAAAATCCGAATGAACTAATGAAAGTCTTTTTTTCACAGGGTCTAGCTGTGGAAAGCTTTCCACATGATTCAGATGTACTAAAAGCTTACAGAAGTCCAAGGGGAACCTGAAATTCATCAGGTAAAAATAAAGGGAATTACTAAACATGTAGAAAGCATCTATCTAAGAAACTCATTGAACCCTTGGTAGCTAGAAGCCTGAAGGTAACTTCACAGAATCACAGAATCACAGAA
>NW_010199118.1:0-223 GCF_000695765.1 Mesitornis unicolor
AAAGTCAAACACCTTCCCCTCACCCCTCCCTAGTTCCTGGACTCAGCTTTGTTCCCGGTTTCTTTACCTTCCTTCCTCTGCCCAGCAGCGCAGGGGGGTTGGGAATGGGGGTTGCAGTCAGTCCATCTCATGCGGTCTCTGCCACTCCTTCCTCTTCAGGGGTAGGGAGGACTCCTCTCACTCTTCCTCTGCTTCCACGTGGCACCCTTCCCACAGGCGCAAA
>NW_010199118.1:435-812 GCF_000695765.1 Mesitornis unicolor
CCCTCCTCTTCCCCCCTCCCCTTTCTTCCTTCACCAGCCTTGGTGTTTTGCACAGTTGTTCTCCTCATGTCCCTCTCATTCCTCCGCTGCAGTTCCCTTCTGATGGTTCTGAAGAGTTCCTGGCTCTCTTGTTCAGGATGGAGCTGCAGCGGGACTTGAGCTTAAGTTGGGGCCAGGCTGGCCCAGCCCGGGTTGGCAGTGCCAGAGCCAGGGCTGCGCCACCCACACCCAGGGCCGCGCTGGTCAGGGCCAATGCAAGAGAAAGTGAGAGAGAGCCCTCCGCTGCACTGCCCTTAAATACATGAGTTTGCAGGGGCGCTGATTGACTTAGCCCTGGTCAGAGGTAGGTCTGACATTTTAGAGCCAGGGGAGCTTTC
>NW_010199119.1:0-4047 GCF_000695765.1 Mesitornis unicolor
CTCCTAATATTCTGTGATTCTGTGATTAAAATTTTTAATCAAGTGTTCATCAGATGATTGTATCACTATTACCTGTAGATTAAAAAGAGGGAAGTCCCTGAGGGAGCATTTGTGTTATTCATCTGGCCCCTTCCCTCTACCCTATCAGTAGGCAGGTCCTTGTAAACTCCCATTCCTTCCCATACTGCAGACCCCACAAACTGTGTCTATACTCCTCACAGCCATATTAAGATGATCATTCAACACCCATATGGAAATGTGTGAGGAGATATTCTCCTTAGCAATTCCAGCAAAACCAATGAAAACTTACTTCTTCCAATGCTCAAAACCTATCGAAAACCAGCTGCAAAAAAGAGTGCTTTGTAGGTCCTGCAGTACCAGAAAAAGACTGAAAGAAATTTGATTCACAGTATCAGATGACATAGCTCCCCATGACTGAATATATTAAAAAAAAAAAGATAGAGCTGGGTCTAATTAGTAGCAGTAGCATTATTGCTTCAAAATGAAACAACACAAAAATTGAACAAATAACTTGTGCTCACCTATGCAAATGTAAAAGGGTTTAAATTGGCAGATTTCCTTTTATGTCTAGTCTGTAAAAGACAGGTGTTGTTTTATTTTTTATTTGTGAGTGCATCTATATACACATAAAACAAATGCATTTTAATGAAAAAAACCAACCTTCCATAATTATAATAACCAAAGGGACAGGATGTTTCTGTGATAAACTACAGACTGACCTGACAAGACTTACTGTGGCCATGCTGTTGCTCTATTACTGTGAACTACTTGATTTGTACATGTGAAAAAGCAGTTTATCTGAGGTGGCCTGGTCTTTCTCCTTCAAATATATTGTTCATCTAAATCCTCATATATGGATTTTGAAGTATTCCAGGCCCTGAGTAGCTTTAAACAAGTGATATTACTTGCAGGCAGATGAACTGAAAGGCAATACCACTTTTCTCGTAGGTGGTAAATTTGACAGTGGCTGTGCATGAAGACTCAAAAGGCAGTTCAGCCACATGATGATTATGAAAAATAACAGAACTGGCTTCAAGAGCACTCTCAGTTGTGATTTGAGTTCAGCCAAGTGACCAGAAAGAGTTAGATGACAGTTTACTTTCAGGAGAACAGACAGTCGCAGCACAAAACCATTACCAAACTTACAGCAGTAAGATTCATCTGAAAAGAGAGAAGGACTTAGTAGATTTAGAACCTGTACTACCTCTAGGTCAAGCCAAAAGTGCCCTGAGGAGAAGCTGGAGCTGACATGGGGGATAGGAGACTTTGATCTCCAGGTCTATATCAATCTTCAATCAGCACTGAATTAACAAGAACAATTCAAAAGTAAAGTGAAGGCTTTTGGGCTCTTATCACAGACAGTCCTTGATGACCTTCACACATAAATCTAGACTGGAAAAAAAATGTTGTGTAACAAATGCTGCACAAGTGATGCAATAGCTAAACTTTAGAGGACAGCACAGATCTCTAGATCCTGATGAAAGGGAATCCAATCAAAAATAGCCAGGGGACACCCAATGGAGGAGATGGGCATCTGATGATCTCAGGAGCTCCTGACAGTAAATGTCATTATTTGCCAACGAAAGAAATCAAATGTCCCTGCTAAGTTTCTTTAGAGTACTTTTGTTTGTCTGTTCTCAATCAGCACCATACTTTTCCTGTATTTACTGTGGTCCATATTAAGGGAAAAGTCAGCACAGAGATGAGGTAATGACAGAGGCATAGTCACAACAGCAGAGAGTGGTGTTACAGCCCACTTTAAAATGTGATCTTTTTTATCCCGGCACCGCGACAGAGTGATACAAATCACTCAGGAGAAGGGTGTAAGCAATATTTTTACTAAATAAGATACACGCCTTCAAAAACACGATTCAAATCTTTCAACAACCCGTAGGCGACGGAATACTGACAAGAAACCGAAATGGCCCCCAAATTACCGGAACACTGCAAAACTTAGCAACACTATAACAATTTGATTAGCAGAGCTGAGAAAACTTAGCTTAATACTGTCTAAATCAAAATCAAAACCCAAAACCAAAACCACCAGCTACAGCCCGCTGCAGCCGCACGTGTTGGAAAAAGGAAAAGAGAACGAGAAAATGAGAAAAAAGAGAGAAAAGAAAGAAATAGTTATGACAGACCTCAAAACATCCTGGATGCTGCCTGCTCTGTAAGAGCCCCTCATTGTTTTGGTCGGAGGTTGTCGCTGCCGTTCAGAGGGAATGCAGTCCCTGGTGTACGCACACAACAGGTTGCCTGGTTAAACTGCTGCAGAAGTTTAATTCATGAGTGGGCTGGAAATTGTTCCTACACTTGTCTGTGACATAGAAAAATAATCACCATGGAAAAAACTCCTTTAGTTTGAATGTCTCCATTCAAGCCCTTCTACATAAATACCACAAGCTTGGAAGATATTTACAGACCTTTTTTTTTCTCTTTTTCCCAACATCTAAGGCAAGGGCTGTTCTGGGACATCAGCGTCCATCCTGCATATTATAAGACTATGTTAAAAGTTGTTGGTTACCATAATTTTGTCCTTTCTTGAGGCAAAGGCTAAATCAAATTCTGTTGCAGCCATCCTAGGCAGCTGCAATGGCCTCACAGTTTCTTTCCTTTATGGTCAACTTCCCAGTGTCAAATGCTTTGATTCACCCCCACTGGCATGCAGCCGTGTGGGAAAACAGGAACACAGAGGTGTTTCCTCGTCTCTGTGATGTTGAGTCTGGTCAGCAATGTGCGATGTAGTTCTCAGGAGATTTTCCCTGCAGATTTTCAGGAGTGGCGGGTAGTAATCAGAACTATACCTAGTGTCAGGGCTGGAAAGACCTTAATCAGCCCCTGAGCCTGCTGTGATAAACACTACTACTCTCGAGCTTCACATGAAGCATGTCTCTGTGCTCAGGCATTGTACACAAAATATTTGAAAACATAAGATACCAATGTAATTGAGTCCTGCCCTGAACTTGACCATCTACCTGGTGAAAATTATGTTTGAAATAAAACTGATTCTCCTTGCCTGCAAATTGTTTTTAAAAGTGCTGTTAATTGTTTCAGTATTGTTAATAAATGATGCTTAAGGTACTTAGAAGAGAATAGCAATCATGCTGTTATACTAATAATGCATACTTTTAATCTCTTCTACAACTTTACATGAGAAAGCAAAGGCAAGTTTCTTATTTACTTTGGGCTTCAGCTAGCTCTGTAATATTGTTTGATAAAATGTCCAACACTGAAGTGTTTAATTATTGTCATCCTCAAACAGTTACACATCACGAGCCAGTCTCCGCAATAAATCATAAGATTATCGCAATAATAATCAAAGTAAAAGAGGATTTTTTTCATTCACTTTCAGGTTTTGAGCATTTATAGGTCAGATTTTTTGGTTTTCTAAATAACCATGAAAACTAAAACATTTTTGTCGTCACTGGATTACGGGAACTGGAGCCACTACAAAACCAGGTAACATTTGGAACCTCACACTGGCAATATCAAGATCTATTCCTGCATAGACTGACTCAAGAGTCAGAACTATGTGAATGAATTAAAGTACCGGTATACTAACCTAGTTGCAGAAAGTGGCCCAGTTTATTTGTACAACTATACATGCAGATCAGGGCATTGGAAAGAGATAAAATAAACCAATGAAATGGATGAATAAGAATACATGCAAGATGGTAATTAAGTCAAGCCAAAATGACAAATTAAGATAGGAAAGTGAACAATCATTTCACTCAATGGATATTGTAGGTAGGACACTACCAATCCAGTATGGTCAATGCCATCCTTGCTGTGAGGATCAAAACAACACAGCACCTTTCTGATGGCTTCATGAGTCAGTGTAACCTACTGCACTGTGTCATTGGTTGCAATTGTGTCTCTAGGAGAACAAGAAAAGAGTTTTTATGGCTCTTCTATGTTGCAGCCTTCCTGTGTGAGTCTCCAAAAAGTTGACCATAACAGCTAGTTGCCCACTTGTAGTCAGCCATCGGATTAAGTTGTTTTGCATGAGTGGGTCCTTTTCCTGCT
>NW_010199119.1:4078-30550 GCF_000695765.1 Mesitornis unicolor
TGTAAGGACCTGCATGCCAAAGAACTTCAGGTTCCCTAGTAGCATATCACCTACATGGACCTGTTAATTGTGAAGGGTTAAAACTGGACCTTTATCTTATCACTACACATGTTCTGCACCACTGGGTATTGAATGAATGGAGACCAACCATTAACACACAACATCGTCACCTTCCATGTACATACAAAATATTTAGAGCAGTTTGACCGTACTTGTCAGGATTTGTGAGATGGGCGACAGTGCAGAAAAAATCGATTAATCTTATCAAGCTTCTTTAAAAGGGAATTGTTAACTGCAAGGTTCCTCTCCTAATGCAGGTTGGAGGTGGAGCAGTTCAATCCACTGCCAGTCATCTGAGCTGATTCAGGCTGGGTTACCAGACCAGAACAGGGTTGAAACTCATCCTCAAGAACCATAAGAATTTCAATGGTGTAAGAAAGTTTCCAGTCATAAATCAAGCCAATCTCTCAAACATAACTGTGAACTCAGGCTCCTGAGAGTATTGGAACAGATTCAGGCAGAACACTTCACCCAGCTTTGCTCTTTGGTTTTTAAGTAGGGGTAACACAGAGAAGAAATATTTGATCTGTTTCAAAGGAGGAACTTCACCCTTTAGAAAAAATTGAAGGGTTATAAAATTAACTTTTCTGAATTTGGGGCTTGATTTTGTTTTTCTTTGTGTTTATTTTTTGTTTGGGTTTTTGTTTTCACTGAGTTTGGGGTTTGTTTTTGTTTTGTTTTTGTTTTGTTTTGTTTTTCAGTGGGAAATTTGCCAAAAGAGTAACTAGAACAAGTTGATGCTTGATGAAATGACATATTTTTAAAAAGAAAATATTTTATTCAAAATTCCCTAGCCATCTTTAGTCTACCTCTACTTCAACTTCAAAGCAAAAAAGGTAGATTCCCAGATTTTCATAGAAACAGTTCTTGCATCCATCTGAATCGTATCTGAGGTTGAATCACAGCTGTTACGAGATAATGCACACTGTGACCCAAGGATCAATGCCACAGCTTTGTATTGATGCATCAGAAATGCAGGATTTATTTGGAAGTATTCTCTGTCCTCTTGCTCTCAGAAGGGCACTCTGTCCCTTATATTTTGCAGTATCTACATGCTGCTATGCTCTGACCACACGTGTTCATCTTCTCCCACTCAGCTGCATTATGTCGGGACACTATTAAATATTTACCTTCTGCAGCATAATGCAGCACTTAAATGCTAAACTTGCCATTTCTGCCAGACAAACATAAACTATAGCAGGGCTTATAAAGTTATAAGTTCCAGATGGTGATGAATAAGTAATGTTGCACCCTGGGCCTAATTGCGCTAAGTTTCTAGATACCTGCAAACCATCAATTATACATTACAAGTGCTGCTCCTTAATTGTTTCTCGCTGGCATTTCGAAAGAAAATGTAGCACAACAATGGCACTGTACTTGCAGGGAATTTCTCTTTGAAAGCTCTTTCTTTACCATTACCAGGTTTTTAAACTGTTCTTTGGCTCTGAATGAAGTTTACAAAGCTGGCATTGAAAAAGTTCCCTGAACAGAAAAAAATGAGAGCCCTCACTGCCTGCTTTATGATAAAAATGGGAATTTACTTGCTGCGTGACAGTCACTGTGCCTAATAAATAATCCAATAAGAGGCTGGGCACTGTAGTTCCCTTATTAGTGATTTCAAGAGGTTGATCCAATTAACTTGGAATTTTATCCTAATACTGTCTGCACTGGCAGCAGAAAAAAAATGACTGCTGCGTATTGCATAGTTCACTGTACCCTTGCAGCTCTGGAGAGAGCACATTGTCAGCCTGGTCTCAGGCTCAGGAGTTACCTGCCCTTGTCTTTCACAAATCAGCAGAGCTGTCTTGCCTGGAGAGCTCAGTTGCATTTCTGCACCTGTGACCCAGGCCTCTCCCATTGCAAAGGCACCTCTCTAGATTTGAGCAAAAGGTCTCATAGCCCCTTCTCAGCAGACGCAGCCTTTCTGCAGAACCTGAGTCAATAAAGTGCTCTGGATTCAGGTATTAGCATATTATGCAGTCCAAGTTTAATTTTAACTGCATCAAAGATTGGAAAATGACAAAAAAACCCCGCAGTCCAATGAATATAAAGGTTCCTGTCTGCTGGCAAAATAAATTCCAAGGAACTATTGAAACAGAGCATGGAAACACGACAAAATAATTCACCTCCTGCTACCTTTGTGTTGCAAGATTTCACAAGAGGAAAAATAAGCACAATTATTTAAAAAATTACTCTGCCAGACTAAAACGCTGTAGTGATTAAGATAATGCAGCTGAAGGATGTCTGCAGCCTAGACCTGCTGACTGATTATAAGGGTCAATTCAGAGAAAGACTGATTTCTTCTCTGGGAATACAATGACAAATTGGACCAAGGAAAATATGCCCACAGCATTGTCCACATCTTGGTTCTCACATCAACGTACTTGTGACTGTCACAGCTCTTGGATTCCATATATTAACCAGGGAGAAAGTATTTATGTCATTGATGTTTTACATTTGTTTGCTGCACCAATGAACATCTGCAGTATAAAGGTTTGGGTTTCTGGCTTAAGGCAGGTGAATCATTTTCATCAGAGTATTAGACTTCCTGAATATCCACTTATTTTGGAGATGAATTCTAATGTTAGGACAGGCATCCTGCTTGCAGATAGCTTGGTAGTGCTCCAAAACAGCACATGAGCAGAATAGAAACATTTCCAGGTATTTGTGTAATTAGCTGCAGCTTCTTTAGTGTCTTCCCAGATAATTTTGGCAAGAGGAGCTGAACATTCTTTAGGAAGAAACCTTAATTATTACTTAAGTGTTCCCCTAAAAATATATAGCGTCTGTGTTGCATACGTAGGCAGATGCCAAATATTTTTATGTGTTGCTGAGTTTTCTATTCAGATTTTGCATTTTACTGTGAATGAACTCCTGTCCTGTTCTTTTCTGTCCTGTCCTGTCCTGTCCTGTCCTCACCTCGCTTCTCCCTTCTCCCTCCACTCGTACGATAGAGAGTATGCAGTACTCCACTGATCCCTGTATGCCAATGTGAGCTATGAACCTTTTTCCAGAAATCCTGCATATAGGGCAGATCAAACCAGGCCCTGTGATTTGTTTAATCTAAATTTAGACAACAGGTATACCCACAGCTACCTCTTGACTTTTCACCTCACCAAAAGTTTCCCAAACAGACAATCTTAAAGCTTGAGTCATCCAAGCTATTCTGTCTACTTCAGGATGTCTGCTTCCTGAAAACATGTAGACATCTAAGAGGTAGTAATTTAATTATTCAGTTCTGGGTCCATGTGTCTCTTATTTATCTTTTTTGTTAACTCGAATAATTTTTATGTGTAGTCTGTGTTTGGCCCCACAGACATTTGTCAGCTAGTGCAGCCGTTTTGCCTTCTGTGTTTTACACAGCAGACACAATACTTCACCTACTCCTTATTTTATCAACGTTCATCTGCTTACGTTGTTTATGCACAGGCTGTTCTCTCCTCTGTGTGTATAAGTGCGTGCTTTGGTCTTTTAGATACCTGTCACAAATATACAGATTGAACCATGACTTGACCCTTTAGGTCTAACCTACTGTCCCATAGCTAATGGTCAACATAGGCTGTTCTGATGACATTTCATCTCTTGACCATGCAGAAGACACATTGGGCTTCTTCCACCTCTGTTGGAATCCCAGCCAGTGACTCTGTCCTCTATCCAGCTATCATGAATCCTGCTGCCTATATTTGTGTCTATCTTGTCACTTCACAACCTGGTAATTCAAGTGTTGCACAGCCTGCGTGTCCTGTTTATCAAACAAAAATATTAAAAACAAAACAAAAAATGCAGTGAAAAAAAATTCTACATTTTATTTGGAAAATATGGCTCATGTATATGCAGATACCTACATTCTTGTAGTAGAAAAGGCGATACAGAAAAAGAGAATTGCTGGGACTGAAGCAAAATTTTCTCTGCCATTTTAAGTCCCTGGAGACAGAAATCAATAGACACCAACTGTGCTCAGATGCACTATTTTCTACAATCATAGATGTTAGAGCTGGAAGAGGTATATTAGGTTTATCTAATCCATCTCCCTGTCACATAGCTGCATTGTTCTTTACTGTACATTCTCCACTGCCTTTCCTGATTCAGCTTTTAAAACCTGTACAGCTTAAAATAGCAGGTTAGAGACAAGAAGGGGACAGTTAACTTAGACTTACTCTGTCCTGGTACTAAAATACAATATTAGTGGATTTGTTCTGTAAGACTGTGACCTCTGTGTATTCTTGTCAGGCCCTTTGTGACTTTGTATTTGCTTTACAGCAATTTAAATACAAAAAAGTTTGAGCTGATTCTGTTTGAGACACAAGTAGTTTGTCCCAGGTTTTTCAATCCACTTTAAAGAATACATATTTCTGGCTGATTATATACTGCTAAGTTGCTGTGATAAGGAACTGGCGATGTAAAACAGCAGTGGAAAAGGAGAATCCCATGGAAGAAGCAGGAGGCTACAGAAGAAGTTTGGTTGCCAGCCAGACAATATTACAAAAAATTATTCACATTCTGCACACAACACAGAGCTGTTAGGGCTCAGGATCTGGGAGGTGGGAGAATTTAGGAACATAGCTTGAAATTATAAAAGGGAGCTGCAGAAAGACTTAGGAAACTGATCCATGTAATAATGAGTGGAGTAGTTTCCAAAACCCTGGAGAGCATCACATTAAATAATATAGCATTTGTCAGGTAAAATACCGTGGGCTTGATGCTGATCTCTCCCACTCAGATATTAGAATGCTGCTTTTTCACTGACTCAGAGGAAGATGACCCTGATTTATAATATCACAGCTCAGAGCAAAGTTTGTCCCTTGCACTGGAACAGAAGCGGGTTATTAATGAATTCTCTTACAAGTTTAACCTTGTAGCCTCCAAAGGTACTACATTTCATAAAGTTTAGGGGTTTATGAGAGACAGTGTGATTAAGAAACAAAAAAAACATAAAATAAAATTAATTCATTTTGATTTCTAACTGGCTTCTGAGTCTTCCCATTACCTGGCATTATTTCAATGTCAAGGATGCTTTCGCTTTGACCATTGCTGTTTTCTTCAAGAATGTTTTTCTTGTATCACATACTCACGTTTGCCAGGTGTTTGATTTTCAGCTCAGGCATTCTGAGAGTTGCTGTTCCAAGTTTGTTGTCAAACCCTCTTTTCTTTTCCCACCGGGGAGTCTCTGATACTTCTTTCCAAGAAAGACAGAGAAAGGGAAATCTCAGTAGGCTGTAACACGGAATGACAGCATCACAGCAATTGCTGTGACTACTTCTCTCACTTCAAGGCATGTGGCTTGCAAGTTATCCATGCAGTCATGTGGCAAGGGAGATGCTGTAGCATAACAGATATGGGGGGTGAGGAGATCTACCGAGACCCACTAAAAAATCCCTTGGTCCTACCCATGATGAACACCTCCATCCCATTTGAGTAAGGGTGTACTTCACAAATCCATTTCTTACTGTATGATCACAGTCTTTCAGAAGACAATCTGGTCTGCAACATCTCCTCTCTGCTTTTTCATACCCAACACTAATATCACTCACCAAACCTTGGGACACTCAAGTTAAGAATGAAGTGCATTTTTCCCTCGCCTCTGAGAAACCAGATCAGAGCACTTGCAAGGATGCATGCACATTGGCCTGCATTATCTCAAAAAACTGTAAATAGAAATGGCAAGAGCCTGCTTTGGGATTGTTTCTTGGCTGGCAGCTGTGCTATTCACTCGGTCACTTTCTCTTTTTGGTGCACAGGGCTCCTGAAAGTATTAATATATTTATGGAGTTCTTTAGGGCACTGTTCAACAAAATGCTTTGTCCACAGGAATGCTTCAAAAAGTATAGAATCCAAACTCTTGGGCTGGCACCAAACCAAAGAATGACCATAGAGGAAGGTAACCCCAGTGAGCTCTGAACTTCCACCAAGAAAAGAGAATTCATAGTATCATAGAATCATGGAGTCATAGCATGGTTTCAGTTTGAAGGGACCTTAAAGCTCATCCAGTTCAACCCTTGCCATGGGCAGGGACACCTCCCACCAGACCAGATTGCCCAAAGCCCCCTCCAACCTGGCCTTGAACACTTCCAGGGAGGGGGCATCCACAGCTTCCCTGGGCAACCTGTGCCAGTGTCTCACCACCCTCACTGTAAAGAATATCTTCCTAATATCTGATCTAAATCTACTTTCTTTCAGTTTAAAACTGGACTCAAAATCATAAGTGCCAGTTCAATACAGATACTAGATCAATGCCTTATAAGGCAAGCAAGACGTTAGGAGCTGCCTTGAAAGGAACAGAAAAAAATAGCAAGCATTGTTACACAACTCTATAAATAAGCAGTGCATCCATAAATTGCATATGATACACTGTCCTGATTTCCCCATCTCCGAAAGGATAGAGGAGTCAGAGAAGGGCAATCAAGTAACAGACTCCAGAGAAAAAAATACATGAGGTTCTTCTTCCTGGAACATAAATTCTGCATAACAGTATGCAGAATGCTAGAGATAAACATTTTTAAGGTCTTCTAACCTGTTGAAGTTTGCAAGAAGAAGAATGTGCTTAGATACTCCTTGATCTCCTTTTTCATTAAAAATAACTATTAGAACAATAGATACTACTGCCATCTATAGAAATTAAGAATGTGTCCCTGAATGTTGCTAAGAATTTGACACCAGTGATGAAGAGAAATGTCCAGTTCTGCATATTTTTGGTCCATCTGCTGTAGCTGCCTGTAGCAATGCAGTTATTGTGGTATGTGGACCAATGAGTGATTCACTGCTGTGTGCAGTTGCTATCCAGTCAATAGAGAGAGGTAGTCGAGGTGCCAGAGTTAAGCAGCTACAGAGTAGAGCCAGATACAGCTGTGGTTGTTGTGAATTTTCTTTCATTTGATTTGAATTTCTCCTATTTCACTTTTCAGCAGACCTTCAGAACAAGAGGCCTTTCAAACCACGTGTCTCACTCCATTGACCCAATAGGGAGTATAGGCACCTATGTTAGAAGGTTGCTTTATTGAGCACTTCATATTTGCATGCAAATGAGGAAACCAAGTGGATAGACTGGATCATAGGATTTCCATTTTCCTCTATGGAAATTATTATAGTTTTCCCGCTGGTAGCTACCACCTTTGTTAAGATTTTATAAGCATTATTATATATACTATATACTATTATAAGCATTTGTGGGAGGAAAGGAATACTTATGTAGCAACATGGAGTCTTTACGTGCTATTTAAATAATGCAGATAATTATGACATGTTCCAACTCATTTTTGACTTTCTGAATGGAACAACAGCATCAAAATAAATTACCAGGAATGGGGTTAATTCTAGCTACAACAGCTACCACAGCTCCTTAAAGGTAAGCTGAGAATGGATGAACAAAGTCTAGCAAATCGCAGTGTGCAATAACCCTAGAATTTTCAGTTCAGGTCTTTCTTAACTCAAATCTTTCCAGACCTTGTATGCGCTCTCTTACTGTGATGCAACTGCTCTTTCTCACCTATTAAAAATTTAAAAGGCTAACATGTTATATTTGAAACCGCAATCTACCAGCACACGGCAACGTGTGACCTGAGTAGGAAGGCAGAGGAACCTGCCATTTGCAGTGTCACCAAAGCCAAATTTTTAAAGCTAATGTTTTTTTCCTCTCTGAATTTCCAGGTTCTTTATCTAGACCTGAGGCTCTTTAAATGCAAATGATAATCATATTAGTTCAGCAGCTCACTTGGAAGATTTAAAGAGAGGAAGAGGACCTGCTTGCTGGAATGCTGAAGCTGAGGTACAGCTGTTCAAGAAATACAGCAAAGGACAGGTTTGAACGTGAGAGAACAAAATGTACGAGTTAAATAGGTTCTTTCTGAGTTTGTAGCAGACTCGCTCTTAGCGCTCACTCCTTTCCAATTTGGCATCTAGCCCTTCTTAAAATTTCTCTCTGCTAACAGTGGAACAAATTTAAACCCACTCCAGAAGTACATTTAATTCAGAGCTTGTCTTTTCCCTCCACCTTTTCTGATAGCTGCCTGGTTGTCGAGCGAAATAGTACTGCCCCACTCAGCAGAATGAGTAAGATACCAGCCAAAATGCATTGCCCTCCACCTTCCAAAAACCATTCAGAGCTTTCTTCCATTAACAAGACAGTCGTTTCAGCTGAAGAATGTATCCACAGGGGAGCAACTGGTCCAGCTCATTTTCATGCTGATATATTTGCTTCTCTGGGATCTGCAGAGCAACAGCATCGCTGCTGCAGTGCACGGTTTAGATGGCACTAAAAGGCACTCCTGAAAATAGGCATTAAAGGTTTTCTGTCCCCAAATTGCCTACTGAAAGAGGCTGGACACACTGCAGAGCTACAAGAATACACAGTACCCTGTAGTCTGAGGCAGGTTAATGTGGGTCTGCAGAGAAGCCCTATTACATCTCATAACTGAGTGCAAAGTTTACTAAAATCTACATCCCTGATTTCATCCAGGAAATTTGGATCTGATGTCCAGCTAAATAAACAGCACAGAGCTTCAGCAAAATGTGTCTGGGATCAGTAAACATGGCCTGCATTTTAAAAAAGGCAAGGAAGACACAGCACCACAGTTCTCAATTTCATGTAAGTGTGTGTTCATGGATACAACTGATCTCTGCAAGATCAGTAGTTATAAAACCATCTTCTGCACACTTTATTACTTAATAATAACACACAAACAGTAGCAAACCTGTTGTCACTGCCTTGAATTACTAAGCAGGGATCCAAAGTTACATAGGTCTTGTTTTAAGATTCCTCAGGTTGCAAAAGGTTGAAAAATATTGTCATGGGTGATATTTTATTTCTGTGAGAAATGGACTGAAAAACTGGGTAGATATTGTTTGCCTAAGTGTTTCACATGTCTTTTCAGAAGGCAATTGATATTGCAGTTGACAGAAAATCAGGTTCCAATAGAGAAGAATATCAACCATGTCCTTTGTGCTGTGACACTGAAAACATTTACTGCTTGTAGAAGATCTCCAATATAATGGTGATATTTTAAATATGTCAGGGAAATATTAGTGACATTAATGACACAGATCCCACCAACTCTTGGGAGAAAAACTGGACTCAGTCATTCTTAAAATAGGAGGCTTTCGTTAATAGCTGCGACTGCAGACATGAACAGCTTTCCCCTCAGCTTGAATTCAAGCTTTGCTTTTTGTTTGCCAGAGAACACATCCTATATTAAACTCCTTAAGGCAAAAACACATCTGCAGGTAAAGATCTCGTATTCACTTGCTATGCAACAAAGAAATGCCAGAGCAAACTGTCTTGAGAAAGGACAGTTTCCACTGTAAAAAAAAAATAAATGAATTTAATATGCTTTCAGGAAACCAATAAAGTAAGGGATATTCCAATAAAACAATTTTTTGACCTGTTCCTCTTCCTCTGTCATGGAAATAGAGGAAAATATTAACAGCATATTCATGAAATATGAAATATATGATCACTGTATTACGAGCAATCATTTTGCAAGCTATATTTAATTAACTTTAAGGATTTAAAATCATTGAAGGAAGGATTTCAGCCGCATATACTCCATTTACTGGCATTATGTATGACATACAGATATCTCAGCAGATTTAGTATTTTTCATTGGAGCCTGTGAAATTGATATTTCATCACCATTCTTATTAACAACAGCACACACACACACAAAAAAAAAACAACCCCAAAAATCTCTGGGGTATTTTCACATTTATCACTCAGGGTGTACAAGCTGACATTTCAATGAGCCCGTTAATTTGGGATATTTGAACTGTTTTTATCCATGGTCTAGAAAATGTCAGTATTAGTGGACACCTGAGGGATTTTATCCATATCCATTCATGAAGTAAGCAGTGTGTATTCAGGTTGTCCTCAGTGGCATCCCAGACAGATTAAAGCATCTGGTCTCAAGAATGAGGAGTGAACCAGGGGGCTCGATGGGCTGGATCTGCTCCTTGCACAGTCACTGGAGAGGAAGGTGCACCTTCTTAGCTAAGTCAGAATACCAGATGATCAGAACATGGCCCATCTTTCTTTTTTCTGTATTTCTGTCTTTTTCCTGTGTCTATCCAGTCTCCAGCAGCCCTGGAGAACAGACTGGTTGTGTGCTTGAACTCAGCCACCATTGTGAGTGTAGCTGTCCTGAAACACCAGGGTTGGATGGAAGTGGCATACACCAGGGTTGGATGGAAGTGGCATCCACCAGGGTGGATAGAATGATAAAATCATAGAACGTATTGGGCTGGAAGGGACCTTTAAAGCTCATCCAGTCCAACCCCTGCAGTGAGCAGGGACATTGGTACCAGATCAGGTTGCTCAGAGCCCCATCAAGCCTGACCTTGAATATCTCCAGGGATGGGGCCTGCACCACCTCCCTGGAAAACCTGTGCCACTGATCTACCACCCTCATAGTGATGAACTTTTTCCTGATATCCAACCTAAATCTCCCCTTTTCTAGTTTAAAACCATTACCCCTCATCCTATCACTACATGCCCTATGTCAGTACTTTGCAAAATCCCACATGGGTGAGGCTTTGACCTCATGTAAACCTCAGCTCTTAGGAAGCCACACCATCTGACTTCTGCTGCTGCTCTCATTTGACATGGTCCACTCCTTGAAAACATGAACTATTTCAACTCAGGATAGCTTGACAGGCAGGAAATAAGTTATCATAGCTTCATCTTTTTCCAGAGAAGAAGGATGAAGTGTAACATGGCTCTTTTCTCTAGAATCTGTTTTATTTACAAGCACTTTTCTCCATTGCTCTATTTCGATCCCATCTAAACAATTATTAGAAATGCAGATTTATTTCTTCCAAATGTAATTGTGTTCTGCAGACCACTTGAGTGCTGCTGACCATGACTAATGTTAGCTGGCAAGGCTCACAGGGGAAGCTGCTTTTGGAGGTAGTGAGATCTGCTCGTGGCATTTCCCTCGGAAAAAAAATTAGAGAAGCTGAAAAATTATGCATGAGATGTACCTTACAGGCTGAAGAACACTGTTTTGCTATTACTACCTAGAGTAAAAACAAACATACACTGAGAAAAAGCCTCTTACATGGGAGTCCTTCATTTATAAGAAGGTTATGAGCAGACTGTAATCGTAGTAAAGTGTTGTGCAAGCTTTTTAACCAAGGACTTTCAGATCACTGTTACACAACAACTACAGTCAATTCAGTTTGCCTCTGTTTTACTTTTCCACTTTGCAAACTGCTGTTCATTGGTGAAAAAGCCTGTGCTGTCACAAACTCACAGCAGGCTAATTTGCAAACCAAGATGCATCTGTAAAAACTAAGAGATTCATAGAGCTATTGTAGGCAGGAAAATGAGAGAAAATAGGCAAATGGCATTCCCATGACTGCAGTTTCTTCACAGCCTTCTCAGTCTTGTTGGTATCTGAGCAAAGGCGAAGGCTCAGCTGATTAAATGACAGAATCATAGAATGGTTTGGGTTGAAAGAGACCTTAAAGATCATCTAGTAGGCATCTAAAATGTAGACATCTGCTCCAGATAAGCTGAATAGCACTTTATATTCCATTTGTTGTGTGACAGAGCAAAATTTATAGGAAAATAATTTTTTAAATTTTTATTTACCTGTATAACTTAAAAATGAGAAAGATATGATGCTGCCATCCTTTTCTCTATGAGTAAAAATATGCTGAAATTAGTATTAAATTCAGATAATTTAAGTAAATTATATTATCTTAAGATATCTGCAAAAACTACGTATATAAGAGAACAGTGTTATTAAAAATAATTATTTTATTTATTTACTATTATATGGCAATTTACTTGCTATAGAACAACTTTTAATTTTCATAACTGTTCTTTAAACTGGGGTTCGGTCCATTCACGTGGCAATACCAGGACCTGGCTCCAAAACTGTTCTTCTAGGCAGTCACTGTTGTTTCACAGAATCACAGAAACACAGAATATTAGGATTTGGAAGGGACCTCGAAAGATCATCCAGTCCACTCCCTGCCAGAGCAGGATCACCCAGACCAGGTCACACAGGAACGCATCCAGGAGTTTGAATGTCTCCAGAGAAGGAGACTCCACAACCTCTCTGGGCAGCCTGGTCAGTGCTCTGTCACCCTTACAGTAAAGTTTTTCCTTGTGTTCACATGGATCCTCCTATGCTCCAGCTTGCTCCCATTTCCCCTTGGACATCACAGAGAAGAGTGGATTATTAAAGCAAATGCACACAAATATAAATATGCTGGCACATTTTTTTAGTCTTCAACATCTTCAGAATTTGTGAAATTATTACAGGCCAAACGTGATCTAAGATCACTGGGCTCCAGAAAATACTTCCATGGATCAGCTATGATAGTTTTATCAAAACAGTTCAATTTTTTGGAAACACTTTTTAGCAAATTTGGTAATTTCTGAAAAAAACTCCATCATTTTCTCTGAGAACTCCCAGGCTTGATGTTTCATTCATTCATTTATTCAACATTATCTAAAATACAAATGTCCTGGAATTCAGTGTCCCCATGAGCAAGGTAAGAGTGATCACCATTTTACAGATGGAGAGGTAGAAAATGTAGAGTCTTTTCAAGGTTCATGGTTCAAGGGAAGATCACATAAAAACCAGCTACTATAATGTGGGTATTCTGTAAAAAATTATTGTTCTGTCATTAATTCTCTGATCACTTTGCCTACTCTTTTTCTTCTTCAGTCTCACTGCTACTTCCTATTACTTCTCTACTATTTTAATATTTCCAGGACTTTATTTTCTTTTTAAATACGAGGACTTATGCAAGGGAGTGCTGAAAGTTGACTGTTTCTCTAGATAGGAAGATAACAAGCAGCATTAAGAAGAGTCCTGATTAGAAATGTCTTTTATTGGCTCCCAAACTTACCAACTCACAAGTTCACTTCTTTCTGGGGAAGTACTTTATTGGCTAAAAAAATATGCAAAAGAAAGACAATATTGATGGATCCAATGAAGGTTGTTAATCATTCCAGCATTCCAAACTTAATCGGGGAACTTGAGTAGCACTAAGGTTCCAAACTCTCAGCTTTGCATTGCAGCAGTGGTTTAGGATTGAAATGGCTAAGTGTGTCCACAGAACAGACCTTCCTAAACTCATGAATAAGCATTTTTGAAAACGTCATCCACAAAAATTTGAGATCAAGTAGGAAAACATTTAAAAACTTAGCTACAGAGAAAGGTGATGAGAAAAAGAGGTACATACAATTAATGTCTGTTGATGAAATTAATTTCAAGCACCAAGTGAGATGTAGTAGGACTATATCTCACCCTTCATCATTACATGTACATACATGGGAAGAGATTTAAGGCTCTCTAGACCTCTTTTAATTTGTTATTTCCATGCTTGCTTGTGCTTGTCACTGCAAAAATCTGCTTAAGGAGAGGTTTCTTGAACACCTACAAATATATGGCTTTTTGCTTTATATTGCCTTCATTTATAGACAAAAATCCAGCAGCTATGGCCAAAAATAAGGGAAAAATATATACTAATGTTAAACAGTGCTGTAAAAAGGTTTAGTACAGACAGCTAATGGACTTAATGAAGGTCATTGAATAAAGTAGAATAAAAGTACAAAGAGAATAAAAATTTCTAACCTGTAATTTGAGCATAAAATGTGAATGAACATTCAGTCATATAGCTCTTGTATCCTAAACCGATACCAAGTGTTCTTTGACACATCCACTACTGGAATTTCTTTTCATTCGGAATTCATTAAATGTAGATGGATGGTTTTTACTAGCATCTGTGGAGAGCAAATGTAATCCTTATTAAACTCACCATGAAAATGTATAAATAGTCTTGTTATTTATATCAATTGCATATAATTTTATCATCAGAACTGTAGCATTCATGATTGCACGTATCAGAGATCGAACAAAAAATGTATATTTTCTTAACAGTACACCATTCATTATGGTTCTTTTAATCCATAGAGTTTTATGAGCTTTAGAAGGCACTCCATATAAAACTAGACATCCATTTAAATAAAATGCTTTCAGAACTCAATAAAAGGAGTGAATCTTAGTGAATACTCAGCTTTGCAGTGCTTTCCACTGCTCAAGGGTGCACTGTCCAAGTCCTTATGGCTAAAGGACCTCTAACAATTCGTTCTGTTAGCTAAAAGGCTAAAACATAAAAATGGCTGTAAATATTTACCTGTCATTACAGGGGCAGATCTCCATAAAGAACGAGATAACCACTGAGCAATATTCACATGTTTATTTTAAATGCAGTAAAGGCTTTCCTCTAAGCCTAAAGCAGTGACGATGATCTTTCATATTCTTCAAATGAGCAAATTTAAGTGCAGTTTGTGTTTGTTGAGCCTCTTAAATTATGAACAATTAATAAACTCCCAAACATCCCAAATTATGAATGTTTAAATAAAATACTCAGATACAAGAGATGTGATTAATTTAACTTTCTGTGTTTCAAATTGTAGATTTTTTGAGCTAGTCCCTCAGACATCTTTTTCTGTGGTCAATAGAGAGAAACAAGAACTAGGATTCACCTCAGCCCACTGTAGTGATTAAAAACAATTAAGATGAATTATTAATAAAAAATATTTGTCACATCTGATAATTCTATTCAAGTTCAGTGGTTGTTAAATTCAAAAAAACCTGGAGTCAGTAAGCAGCTGGAGCTCTGTTCTTTCATGTAAAATGACAGTGATTCACAGGAGAAGAGAAAGTCTGACTCAGGAATATCTAGAAGTCAGTGAATTCAACAAATTTTGAGGTCAGCATGGTTTGAGAGGGGCAAATTATTTACTACAGCAGATTCATTTACCCCACAGCCACTCATCACCACCACACTTAGAGCAGAAAGTGTTTAAAAGCTCACAGTAAACCGTGCACTGCCTCTTTATAGCAGATTGGTGGTGTTAGCAAGGTGTCAGACACCAAGGTAATACTGCACAAAGCTGCACTTATGGCTCCCATAAGGCACTTATAATTAATGTACAGTATCAGTATTCTCCATAAAAGATCCCATTCAATGCATTAAGGCATTTTTAATGAGCAAAACGCATGGACTTTCCAATCTGCTGCCAGATTAACACTTACTTTGTTGCTCATGACTTGTCCCTGAATAGACCGTTTTCTCATCCAGGTTCTTATGCAAAGTTAGCACCATGTAACAAATTTGCATATGTCACAACAGCTACTTTAAAAAGTCACATTGCTCAAGCACGCAGGCTTAACGAAGGACAGATGACGAAAAACGTAGAACCTGCCTTACTGTTTCATAATTAAAACAAACAAAACTCAAGAGGAGTTTTAGACTCAGCTACCATCCCAGGAAGTATTGGGTGTATATCCAATATATATATATAGGATATATATTATGATTTTCTGTCATATGGTATTCAGCCTCAAGCACTTGTTTTAATCTCTACCCCTTTCCCAAGTGCATCCAAACGTTCATGTCCTTGTTCCCCTTCCTCTTAAGTTTCTCTTGTTTTCTGACTGAACTTCTGCCGCTGGAAGCTCTGTGTCCTGTGCTGCATGGGGCTCTGAAGAAGCTTCATCTGCTTCTGCCACACCAGTTCCCAGGGCTGGTGCAGGCTTGTCTCAGGCACTAACTCCAATTACACGATTAAGTGTAGGCAATAAGAAGTGAGTAATACTTTCAGCGTATTCGCTTTGTGAGGAATCACACTCATCTGGGTCAAAATGACCTGACAGGTACTTCTATCTGCCATCTGTTTCAGTATAACACATACGCTGTTTCTCAGTGCAATATTAACCCTTCTCCTCATGTTTCATTGATTATCCTAGATTGCTCTTTGATAGGGCATTTTGCAAAGGCCAAGAAGATTCAAAGACACCATAATTTTTACTGTCTCAGGGGAGACTACTCAGGGAATATACTATCAGTACACGCCTGTCATTGGCATCATTAGTGACATTACATATAACCATAGAATCATAGATTATCGCAACTTGGAAGGAACCCATAAGGATCATCAAGTCCAACTCTCAGCTCCTTGCAGGACTACCTAAAACTAAACTGGACAGCTAAGAGCATCATCCAGATGAACTCTTGTGCCCTGGCATCGTTAGCATCCCCACATTTCAAGACACTCATAAGCATTCATCGTATTTCAGGAAGACAGACAAAATCAAAATGCGACTGAAACTGGTAACAGCTTATTTACTCTGTCATTCACTGTCTCAACTCCTCCTTGATATGTAAAACCCGATGCTTCTGCCTTCATTTTCTTGATGTTATGTTTGAGACTCCACAACCAACAGCTTTCCTAAAGCTCTGCCATAGCCAAGCTTTTGTTGGTAGGCAGCACTTGAATTAAGACTGTTCTGAATTGTGCCTCACTAAATTACTGTGAATACATGTATGTCATCTACCAGTGGTTTCTGAGCTGTGGGCTATACAATAGCTGCAATTTCAAAGAGAGCATTTATCCTCCTTTTGTCATTTTACTGTTGACACTGATAGCAGTGGATGTTAACCTCTTCAGGACAGCCTTTATAAAAATTCCTCCCAGCAGGACCTAGGACCACCAGACTGTGGCTACAACATTGAGATTTCAGGACTTACAGTACCATGACAAAGCCAGCACAGCATGAAGCATGTTGCTCATTTTGTAAGATTCATATTCATTAAATACTCCTCAAGATTTCATATTCACTTTTTTTAACGCAACTTTGGCCATATCTGAGAAGAACACAGTTGTTGAAATCATGCTTTTTCAAACAGCAGCTGTTAAAGATGTACTCCTGTTTTCCCTCTCTCATTCTTGCCACCAATTTACCTGATAGGGACAAATAAAAATAAATTAAAAATGAGATTACATGCCTTTTGTTTTCTGCAGCCACTGTATCTGCTGACCTATACTGCATTGCAATGAGGGTTGCTGTGGAGAGCAGACATTCCCCAGCTGGGTCAGCTCTGGGGAGAGGAAAACCAGAATGGGGCAAGCAAAGTCTCTTACAGTGAGTACAGCCACTGCCTTCTGCACAGGCAGTGATTTGCTCCCTCTCCTGCTCTGCAGGACATGGTTGTCCCTCTTCATGAGGCTACTCTGTAACCAGGGTCACAGAAATATGGACTGCATATAAGTTAAATATAATCCTTTAAAATGAGAAGGATAAGAGAATGAAGTTCTCCAAGCAGTGTAGCCGAGGAGGTGGGGATATGTGTGATATGTGCAGGAACCACTGTGTGGGAGCAGAAGTAGAAGACATGTATTTCTGAAGCCAGTTTTACTATCAAAAGCAACATTTTGTGAATCCACCCTCTATGTAAGAATCCCATTCAGCCAGCTGGCATTGCAGCACACCAGGTTTGGGGTTTGTTCTTTTTCTCACCATCCTTGTATGTGTCTTTTACAGTTTCTGCATCTTTCTTCAAGTCTGTTTTTACTTTGCCCTTTCTTCTGCTTTTCTATCAGCTGTCTTCTCTTGTGTCTTATTTTTTCCCTTCCTCATATAGCTTCTCTTCTGTCTTTCTGGCTTACTGTGTTCTCCTGGCTTCCTTCCAGCTTTGCAGCAGTATTTGTCCTCACAGCATCTTGGAAGGTTCCTTGTGCAGCTAGATCTTTTTTCTTAATTTATTAAAAAATACTAGGTTTTCCTTTTAGACCTATCAGACTTAATTTCCAAGTGTAACATTTTCAAGTGTATATCTGAAACACTCCCACTCACATCTGTTCACCTATTAAAAATGCTGCATTTTCCCACTCAGAAAAAGTCTTTCTCTGTAGAGAAGCTGAATAGAAAAACACAGTTCTGCTAATAAGAAATGGAAAAGCAGAAAATTTCTCTAGGGGAAACAACTCAGCTAAAAACAAAGATATAAAATATAAATACATCTCTTCAGTTCTGGATCACCAACAGTACGACTTGATGGGACTTGGAAGAGCAAATGAGACATATCCTTTAATTAACTTTTAACTTAAAAAATAATGTAACTATTCTGATAACAGAGCTATGAAAGCTTGTTTCTGTGCGGATCTCTGGAATACTCAGTGATGCCTTCAGTCATGTCCCATGCCTAAGCTTAGGCAACTGAGGCAAGCCTGTATTGTCAAACATCTTTTGTACCATGCACAGAAGACACCGAGGAGACCAATACAAAGTCTTCCACCAAGCTGCCCTTACACAGACATCCCATCTGATCTGAGATGCCCCTGGACACCCCACATCTGCTCTCCCTTTCGTCCCATGTCTCATCTGCCAGCCCCATCCATGTGAATGTCTTGGGTAATTTAGGCAGATGACACCTCTGTTCACACGATCAGATCACACTCACTAAGGTGCAACTGCCGTAACTAATTAAGACGACTAAACTGAGATTGGTGTTTAAAGGCATGCAGCTGTCTCAGCTCCTGTTACAGTCAATGGATATCCAATCAATGCAGCCAATGGCATGAGTGATTCAGGTCTCTCTAAATCTGATCTGCTGGATTACTCTCTAGGCTCTGCTGGCTAAACTGTTCTCTCTGCTGACTTGGACACTTGGTTTCCATATAGACATTTACATGCAGACCCTTGTACTGTGTTGTCTGAATTTCAGACTGAACCTGCCCACAGAGGCCATCCAAGACACTACATATCTCATTGGTTAAATTCCAGAAAAGAAAATCTTTCAAATCAGAAACATTTCAGAAATGTTTCAGAAATACGGAGTGAAGTGGCACATCAGGAGTCAATGCAGTCGTCTACACAAAAATGCCTAATGCCCTTTGAGATGCACTAGAGTGTCCAAAGACACCCAGATGGCAGATGTGTCATCAAACCTAGAGGAGACCTATGTGTTTTGGGATGTCAATCTCAGGCCAGACAGAATAACCCCAGACATCTCAGATATTACTAGACACCTGCACTGTGACCACCTCAGGAAGTCTGTATTAAAATTAGAGAATTACTATAAGCACCATACCTCAGTTTAGACCACCTGACAATTCTTCCTCTGCTCAGTCCGCACACGTAACTGTACTGCTCTGACCTTGGAAAGCTCTCTTGGAGGAAGTTGCAGTTTTCCACTATAATAATTTACAACTAAGAATGTTCTGTTTGTTTGTTTTTATTTCATCAATGCATCATGAGGATCAGATGTTCTCAAACTACACTTCAAACATCCTGAATTCACCTGAGTCTGGATGTGCACCAGTACTCCTCTTTTTCATGGACTAACAACTGTAGGTATTTCCTTTACTTCCTTCCTTCCTTTGGTGATGTGAGCCTTCCTATTTCTTTGATGTTCTCTATGCCATCACATTCAAATCTTATTTTCCTTTCTAAAATATTGTGCAGTGTCCCCAGTGAACTCGTTTCCAGTCTGTCCTCCATAATTTCCATTCAAACCAGAGGTCATCCTCCTGCCCAATCTGGTTCTTTCTTTCTTTCTGATATTTCTGATCCCAAATTTTCCTGTCAGCCAACTGAAATGCACAAATGACATTAGGTGCTTAAGTGTAACACAATGCCCTCTCTGCAAATATGTTATTAATGGAGCATAAAATGCACTTGATACAATGCATACATTCCTTGGATCCTAGATGCGTCCTATAGCGGGAACGTCAGCACTGTCACAGTGGCTAGCCAGCAGTTACAGGAAACCCAGTGAAATTCTGAGCATGAAGTAGTGCTCCATGTCTCTTCACTTTCTGGAAAATAAACAATTATGGCCAAAATCCAACCACAAGATATTATTGCAGAATTAGATACGTCTTGAAGTTATCATTGACAGTGGTTGAGCTTTCCCATACCAAGGTCTAACTTTTCTTAAACCTGTAATATTTCTACAAATTCATTACAGTGATACAGTAGAGCTCACTGATTATTTCTCACTATAATGAAAGTGCAATAATCAAAGAATCTATCTGTAGTCCTAGGAAATATTCAGCTTCTTTTAGAAAAAAAAGCTTCTCTTTAAGCTCCCAGTTGAACTTGTCATCCCTTCAGTCAAACTTTTTCAGCTTCTAACTGTGCTCATTTCAAGAATTAGTGAGCCAACGATCTCCAAAGATGGACTTAGATTTTAATTTTTCATTCTGCTTTTTGTGTTTTTCTCTTTCAAATGGAATATTTCCACCTTGAAGATCTTGGCTAGGTGAAGTCTTTAGCAGTATGGATATGAACTTGTGTTTAATACTAATGGCCCTCCTCGAGCCAATTGCAAATGACTAGAGAACTTTGATCTCCTTAGGGAGAGAATTATGAATAATTACTTCAGCCATATTAATTTCTGAAGTAAGTAAAAGAAGACTTATCTTGGACTGCAGGACTGGCAAAGCAGACCCAGACGCTGAGCCTGGAGGAATTAAGAACACCAGATTGTTCAGCTGGAATATTTTCCTTTGATTTCATTTTGTACTGCAGAGAATATATTCCTGGCCTGGATCAAGATTAATAAGTAGGGCATTCTTTGTTAGAAATATAATTTATTTCAGTGAGATCAATGGTAGAGTGAGATATTATTCAGTGTTCTTGTTGTGGTAGAATCCAATCACCAGGTACCTTACCTTAAAAAGGCTCATGCCTTTCTCATGTCAGATGTTACTTATGGCTGTGGCCTGTTTGGACTCAGTGATCTTCCACACATGGACATACATTTACGATTGTAGCGGCTGGAGAACCAGGCCTTAGATGATGAAGACTGGAAACCACAAATAAAACAGGGCTCAGTAAAGCCACAGTCATCTGAGACAGGGTCCAGTGCCCCAGATCTGCCTCTGGGAGTAGTCACACTTGTCCTGCAAATCTGGAGCATTCACTGATCTGCACCATCCTTTCCCACCCATGTGTTGCTAGAGTGAGGGCTTTATAATCTGCATCAGCACAAAATCAACTCACTCGCCTGCAACTGCTGCTGACTTCTACCTGTGTATTGAAGCAGTGGTGGATCCCATAGCTCAGGTCTGGGGTCAGCAACGGGATGGCAGCAAATGAAGGGTGTTTTGCAGCTGTAACATGACAGCAGAAAGAATCAGAGGTGTCATTCAAGGGCTGGGGCATGAAGTTGAGAGCTACATAACAGTCAAATTAAGCAGAAATAATACATTAAACTAATTACTAAATTACAATTAAATATGAACACTTTGATGTCCTTTCATTTATGCTTGCCAGAATGTAAATTTTGACAAATTATCTCTTCTGCCTATGCCACATATGGAGCTGTGGCTACAGTAATTTATGACCATTAGTACCCAGTGAAAAGTACCTGAAGACCCCGGTCCACATCTTGGAAACTATGGAGGTCGATGTCCAGAAATACCTGAGAAACAGGGGTTCAGAAGGTTCTCATGGAGAAATATAAGCTAGATCTTATATTCGACTTTTCATTGGTGTTGGTGGGAGGATTTTTGCTGTCCTGCCTGAGCACAGTGCATAATAAGAGCAGGAAGCACTGGGATGCAGAAAAGCCCTCAGGTATCCAAAGTATTAGATTAAATAATGTCAGCACAATTTGCATTTCAAACATCTTTATGGGAACTCTGTGGCTTGTGAATTGCTATATTGGATAACAAAAGAGACTAAATTAAATGTCTTACATTTTGCGCAGCAGTTTAGTTTTTGAACTCACTGATTAAAAGGGGCTTCTTCCCTCCCCTCTTTCAGTCCTCAAACAAAAAACCCAAACCAAAACCAACAAAAAATACGCAATCAAATTTTTAGTATCCTCAAATGAGTGTTTCTTCAAACATTAACATCTTTGTCATAGCCGAGAAAAGAAAAATATGTTACGACAACATGCATTTGAGCCCTATTTCTGTTCATTTTTGGATGATTGCAAATGTCACTTTTAGCATCTTTTAATTGGAGTGTAATGGAGCATCACCAGATTTCATAACCTTGCAGTTTAGCCTTTATAACCTCTTATCATTTCTCTTAAACTTCGAATTTAGCAGGAGTTATGGCTGTTTCTATTAAGATCGAATTAGACCCACGGATGGATGAGAATAATGCTAGATACACATTAAAAATTAGCAAGGCTCAATGCATTCATGGTGTAGTTTTTGATCTTTTACTGCTCCTTGTCTCTATGTATTTGTAAGTTCTACCTGTCTTCCAAAACTGCTGTGTCCAACAGTGGAAGTGACACTGATTCACCACTTGGCTTTTCTAAAAGCCAATATGAAATCTATATTGGTTCTTAGCAATTCAAAAAGCTTGGATTCCACCCAATCCAATCGTGTTTTTTTTTATTTTAAAAGCTTCTTTTCATCCAGCAAAATTTACTGTAAAGTGCAGTACTGCCTATGTTGTAATAAGCACATTCACATCTTGGGACTGCCCATAGCAACATCGCTGTCATGAACCCCAGTGCACCTGCAGATTGGTTAAATTTATTTTTTCAGACCCAGTAAGTGCTTTGCAACTTTAATACTTCCAGAAATCATCTGAATTTACCTCAGTCTTCATAGTCTAGTATTTCAGGTAGTTTTTTGCATAAAACTCCCAACAATTTGGAGGGGAGGTAATCAGTATACACCCCAGAGCGAGCGGCTCTACACTTAGTAACAAGTCAGTTAAAAAGGAAGTAAAGCTATTCAGAATCAGCTTGCAGTGCCCACAGATGCTAACATTGAGAGATAAATGGAAAGAGAAGACAGCATTTGCAGGTTTTCTAGACAAATATTCTCCTTTATAGGTGGCTTAATACTTGAGAAAGCTCAAAAACAGAATTGAGTAAGGAACACAGTAAAGCAACTTCCATGAGAAAGCTGAGTTGCTAAATTTTTTTGGTTGTTCTGCTTAGGAGAAAAGAACCCAAATGATTTTTTCTGCATAACTTACATGTAGACAGTTTGTTTAGATTCTTTATATTGTATGTATTATTTGGTTTTATGCTACCTAGGATTTTAAAATCTAATAAGGAAAGAGGAATGAGGTGCATCATGTGTGCACGTACTGACTCCAGCAGGATGCAGAAACAAAATGCAGGCTGCCTGTGCATAGAAAGGTCAATAGGAATTTTACCAAAGACATGAAAATGTAATTCATTAGCTGCAAATTCACCTACAGCAGACACAAGCTGAGGAGATGAAGAAAAAATGAGGGCTGAAAATTAGCCATGATTAAACCATCCCATCCAATGTTTTATTGACTGCAAGTAGATGTGCTAGATTTGATGCTCTGTGGCACAGAAAAACAGACACAGTAATTGCAAAAGGTACTTGTACTTGGAGCCAGCCAGCTCATTTTCCACAGTGGTGGGCACTGGTTGAGGAAGGACAACATCAGTGTCATAAAATAGATGCGTTGATTCACAGGTTACCTCGTGCACTGGCAAGATTGATACTGCTTCTCCTTCTTCAACAGCCTTTCTGTAACCTTTAATATCTTGTTTGAGTCTCATTCAAAGTCCTTTGAAGTCCCTTTGAAAAGATGACTGAGAGCTGAGGCTGGAACTCACAGCTATAGCTACATGGAGGATTTATCTTCTTTTTACCATGTACATCAGAGGAAAATGGACATGCACATCACTAACTTCAAGACATTAATTAAAAAAAAAAGGTTAGGAGGTGGAAAAGGAAAATAAAAGTCCACTCAAGGCTTGTGTCTGACTGCTCACCAACTGATGAGCCACAGCTGATTTCAGAATAAAAAATTAAGCCAGTGTTGTCCCATTTCAGCCATTGCTTTGCAAAAGCCCAGTTGTTCTTATTAATAAAGTCTGCATGAAACATTTTTGTAACCTGTCCAAACAGCCCAAATTGATTATATTAGTGGAGTGCTGTCATGTAGAAGTACTCTGTGAGTCTGATCAGTAGGTTGAACTGCAGCCACGGCAGCTTTGGAAGTGAGACGAATTCTCCCGTCCTTGACTGATTCATGATGTAGAAAGTCTAGTTACATGAACTGAGATGAATGACCTGCGGTATTTTCAAGATCTGAGGGGAGGTTAGAGGTTTTCTTAGGACTGGAATGTGTTTGTGTTGTAAGGAAGGTTTGTTTATGATTGAAAGACGTGTTCCAGTTCTATTTGAAACAGAAAATATTTCTATTTTCAGGAGAAAAAAACGTGGTTGTTTTCAGTGTAGAAAGAGCTTGCTTTCATTGCAATAAGAACTTCCTTTTCCAAGATAGTTACTACTTGTATTCAGATATTTTGCATATTCAAAAATTTCTAAAATCATTGAGACAAACATCTGGTTAAGCAGTGAGTCCTAAACAAGGTTCTTGCTCTATGGGATTGCAGGCAGATGGGAAAATCTTCACTTAGTCCCAAGGAGAGAGGGTTAAAGCATTTTTGACTGAAGTCTGCTTTTGAATATTCTTGTTCAGTTCAGAAAGTTGCATGTGCTATTAATTTTAATGATGCTATTAGAGCAGCAAAGGCCATCATCCGTTACTGTGCAGAGTAAGAGACCCACATCACCGGCCATGTCACCGTGAACAAAAGTGCATCTGCACCAAAGCACTCCTCCGTGCTGCAGACCTCAACTTGCAGAGGAGATAGGAAGGCAGGTGAAAGTGTATGTTTTAAGGAGCTGGCAAAAAACCCTAAGATTTCTCAACAGTAAGCAACAGAGAAGATAAACAAGAATATAAAACAATAAAAATCAAGCTTGTACCTGACAGTTTTGCCTTGAGATACATATAAGTGGTAAAATAGACTCCATAGCCTAATTCGCTTACCCAAGTTGAAAGCAACAAGAAAATAAGATACTTGGCTCTTCTTACCAGTTTTTGAGCCTTTGCTGACTCTAAGGGTTTCTCCATCAATTATGGGACACAGACAACCCAAGCTGGCTTTAAGTAAAGCACTGTAACAGGGCGGCCAAGGGTATACCAGATTTTCAGTCAGACTTCATGTAGTAGTCAAGCTGGTTTTCAGTCAGCTCAGTTATCTTTATAGGGCACATGTTTTATAGGGGAAAACAGCCCAAGCATCCAAAATTGTTAATCACAGTGAGAACTTTTCCCAAGTTTTGGAGTCAAAGTGCTTGAGTTTCTTACCTTAAACTTTATGCATGACAGCTACCAAACAGAATTGCCATATTTAAGAGAATAATGTGGAAAATGGTTGGAAGGGAACTGTTATGGGACTATGACTGTTACAAAGGCTAGAAAACTAGAATTTCTGAGAATAACACAAAAATATGGGATGATTTCTCCCAAATGCATTTGCTAGGGAAAAGTATAATCAATCATGATTCTCAACCTGGCTTTGTTAATATTCCCAGTTCTAATTAGGAACATAACAGAAGGCTAATTAGGGAAGAATCATACCTGTTAATGTTTAAACAGAGGAGACAGCTTGCTCTAAACATTTCTAAGCGACAGTGATCCAGGAAACTAGCAACTGTTTGTATTCTACATATACGGAGACATAATCATAGTAGGGGGAAGTAAATAAAATAAGAGCTTCTGTTAGCCATACCTCTTCATTCAATGCAAGTCTATTCGAGGTGTTTGATTATGTGTGTAAATCAATGCTACTGCTTTGCTAAAATTATGATACAGTATTTATTGCAACAGTGCATTGGTTTTAAAACTATATTCTCACTTCCCAAGGTCATAAAAAAAAAATTCCTGAAAATGCAAGAGAAGAACTTCACTCCTTAAGAACAGTTATGCCCCATGGAAAAGGAGCTTGAAGGGTTAAAGTTCAAAGAAGAACATGTGAGAATCTTTTACAGTGCTAGACCTAATTATAAGTTGAAGTAACATGTGTCAGGAGGAGGGAGAATATGAAATAAAAGTCTTTTGTAGGACAGCGAGGACAGGAGGTTTGGGTGCTCTTGTATTTTTTCCCTGGGAGATCACCCTTCTGGAAGTCCTTGTGGCTTCAGGACAGTTTGTAGCATTGTAGTTTTGGGAAGGAGGAGCACAGATCGCAGAAGGAAGAGTCTGTAGAAAATGTAACAAAGCACGTGCTATAGGCTAATAGTTTTCTCCACAGGAGGTCAATTTAGCTCCAGAAATGTGGAGTCTATGCGTTATTTATCTCTCAGAACACAGGGCTTAAAACTTGATGGGAGATACATGACTTGAGCTTGTATGCAGGTAGTCTAAAATGACAGCAGTCACAGATGGTGGGAGAGGGTATTGCAGGGTGAAAACTGCTTAGGTAGTTTAAGCTAAATCAGAATCAAAGCAGTTTATTCATTTTTTATCAACACATAATTAACTGACAAATGTTGAACCATATTTAAGAGTCAGGATCAGTGGTATGACAAATGCTCACAATACCAGATACTTACAGATTTCTGAACGTGCTGTTCCCTCGCTGGCTGAGTACCAGATCCCTGCAGCATCCCAGGGGAGGATACTTGGCCTGACCTGGGCGAGGTGGTGGTGCCACGGGGCAACTTCTGGCAGCCCCAGACCAGGGTCAGATGGCTGCCCTTCTCACTCGAAGATCTCTCTCCCCCATCACAAATTTTCATGCTGCCTGTTTAATTCTTTTTAGAATCATAGAATCACAGAATGTAATGGGTTGGAAGAGACCTTTAAA
>NW_010199120.1:0-41838 GCF_000695765.1 Mesitornis unicolor
TTGTTATAATTCATTAAATTATTCCCTGCCCTGTGTATAAAGTTACACAGGATGTAACAGTGAAGTTTGGTACAAATTCAATCAGTGCTTGGGTTGTGCATTTGTATGTCAGTGCATCTATTACTGATACAAGCAGTGCATCTCTTAATACCTAAGATTTGTTATGAACTCATGAATTTATAAAGCCTGTAAAATTATTTTGCTATGACCATGGCAACCTCTGTGCATTATATGTGACGTGAAGGCGAAGGTCAACTCTTGTTTTCCGTGGAAGAAATGGGAGCCTAAAAACATCCAATCAATGAAAAATATTTAACTAACATTCTCTAGGTTTATTCTATCCTAAAGCTGAACAATACTAAAGTTGGTAAATCATTGTTCAGATATTTTTTCTCCAAGCAGTTGTTATACAACACTCAAGTGATCAAGAAAAAAACCTACATTTAAAAGAGCCATCCCTTAATTCACTAAACATTACCAAACACATCATTTTAGCTTTATTTTTCCCCTTTCACAGTGGTGAAGATCTATATGCCCTGGTAGTTATTGCTATGTTTATTGACAAAAAACTCAAAATAACATCTAAACATGATATAAACAGCACATAGGGGAAGAAATTGCAGTAATCAACACAACAGATGGATAGACAGCCTTTTGATCTTCTAGTTACCTGCTGTCAAAGTCAATCCAAATAACAAGGCTCTAAAACACTATGAGCCACAAGGGAGAGATAAAAGCAGCTGATCTGTTAGTTGACCTAATGAAATCTCCTTTCCTGGTGATTTGTATTCCACATCTGTGTGCTCCTCCGGCTTCCTCCTCCCCCTCTACATCTCCTCTGACCTCCTCTCCATTCCCTCTCCTCTTCCCTTGCAGCCATGGGATGGCACACGGCATGGCTGGTCAAGGTCTAAACAGACTGTGGACTCACGCTGAGTGGGGGCAAGAATTAAAATGCCCTTTCTGTTAGGCTCTTCTATCCAGCTGCCAATTATCAGAAAATTTGTAGGAGCTCACTATGTCAGATTTGTCTGAAATGGGCCACTTGTTTCCGTCATTATCAGGGACCAGCAGAGATACAGGGTAGCTACATCAGCCTTGTTTCCATAGGATAGCCACTAAAAATCACCTGACGATGGAGTAGTTTCGATTAAAAGGTTGGTTTGTTTGTTTCAGTTAAACAATAAATATGTGCCTGTGGGAATGGATGTGAACTGGGAGAGACACTGCTTCCCTAAAACTTTGACAAAAACAAGCAAAACAACCTCCTTCTGGAGCAGACGATGGCAGCAGTTCGTAGTCCTGGACTGCTCTAACGAAAGCTCGGAGTCTGAGACCATCCACCCAGAAAAAATAGTAAACTTCGTGCATTTACTCGGCAAGGACAGCTCTCCAGAGAAGGATGCAGTGAATAACATTCATTGCAGTCCTCATCTGCCTGAATTTCCACTGGAAAAATAGTTCTATTCTTACCATCTATCTTATCCATTGTAAAATGTCCTGCTTCTCCATGTAATATTCTAATTTTTCCTTTACACCTGTTGTCTTTGCTCACATTTGTAGAACATCGTGTAGTGGGATCCATCGTGGTGATATTAAGCTCGCAGAAAAACGCCAGTACTGCAATTTTCACTTGCAGAATAGGGAAACATCGTCTGTGAAAATGTGTGGTGCTGCAATGTAGGTGCTGGACAGAAGAGGGTGCCCTTCAGATAGCCTGAGATAAAAAAAGACGTTGGCCCTGGACGCTGAAAACAGGCCAGAGGTCGGCACTCTCCCAATGCAAAGGAAAATTTCCCTAGTGCAGAGAGGCTGCATGGTCTCACATGCTGCAAGCTGCTTGGACATTTCAATAAAGACTGCCATAGAGCTCCATGTGAACAGCAGGAGTGTGAAATTACTGGTCCCTAGACTAGTGTTTAGATGTAGATAGAAATCCTGAGTATAATGTGCTGGGAGCAAACTACGCTGTTAATATTTCTGCTGCATTCAGAAGATGGCTGTGTGCTTATAAAATTAATGTTGGATACGCACACCAGAGTCTCCATACTGTTCAAATCAGTGCTTTAGAAAGTTATCACTTATTCTGTCAAGACTGTATCTCATAAACCACCTGAGGAAACAAATCCTGTGCTTGGCTGCCTGCACGTAGATGTAATTTTTGACACGTACTGCTGGATTCCCTGATGTGTATACTCCTACGGGGGGTACGTTTGTATTGGCTGCATTGAACAAGCAAAAATGCTTCCACATTGTAAAACACTCCCATAACATTGATTCAAGTTTAATCAATTACATGAGGTAGTTCAGAAAGTAGTTATAGCTGTGCAAAGCGTTTTGTTCAGAGCTAGAATTTGACTTAGTGTGATAACCAGGCAATAAACTCTGAGTCAGCTGTCAATTTCTGTAGAAATGAGGCATCACCAGAGCCTAAAGATCTGCTCTGAACATTTCTATCAAATAAATCATATCTTCTGAGTGGATATTTCCACCGTTTTTTGACAAAGAGGAAAGAAAATATTGTCTTTGGGTAGATCTAGGGAAGCTAAATAAAGCTGTAATGGTTGCAAGTCAACCATGTCTACACACAGGATTAATGCGAGTGTTCAATGTACTTTGATATCTTGATTTATACTCTGTGTATTGCAAATTAGCAGAGCCCTCACAGACCTCATCTGATCCTCATTGGATCATTTCTCTGTCTAAAACATATACCATATGTTTGAAACTCCATCTAATGCTTTTAAAGGAACTAATGATCAGAATTTTCAATAAGCAGCCTGGAATCCAGTGTCAGCTGATGAGTCATGAAACAAGAAGAACATTTACAGGACATACTACGATATATCAGCCTAGCAGAATTGAATTTTCACTTTTTCAAATGCCACTTCAGATAGAGTTGTCTTTTTCAGGGAACATATTTTCTCCACTGGAACTGAACCAGGTGCAGAATAAGCTGCTATGATTATACAAGTCCCACCAGTAAGACCATTAAAAGTATTTTAATCTTCCTCAGTTCTTACATTATGGTACAAAAGCTTTGTTCCAAACTGTGTTTCATTTGTAAAACTGTTTAAAGGTTGAAATCTAAAGTGTGTCCTGAACAAGTGTAGCACAACTTCATTTCGAATTGGTGAAAACTGCAATTATGAGTAATGAGAGTTTATAAAGTTGTGCTACTTTATTTTGGCTGAAAGAGGTAGAAATGCCTCAGGATAGTGTTTTGTAGTCACGTTTACCCAAATACATGAGGTCAACCCTGAGAAGACCATTATGGGCTCTTCAAAGACAGTTACAGAAGCTGAGGGATAAGTGTCCACCCCCAGAGAAGAAATACTGGCTTGCACAGGAGTAATAGGAAAAGGGACGCCCTGTCTTTTGGCCATAAATTCAGCTTCACATGGGTCATGTTCCTTTGCCTGTTATTCTACAGTTAACACTAAAAAGACTTGCACTAAAAAGTGCAAGGTAATATTATTTTCTTTATATGTGACATAGAAAACAGATCAGGAGATGAAAATGTGATCTTTGCTTGTTTTGCTCATCTTTCTCTTCCCCAAATACTCTGAATATTCAAGTATATACTCTGAATATTCTTCTACTACAGAAGCAGTTGAACAAATCAGATATGTCTTTGGTGCAGTTTCAGAAGAGTAATACAAAGCTACTTGTTCAGTCTGTCTTGTTGAACAGAAATTACATGGCATCCTGACAGCAAAATAGACTAATAATCATAACAAATCTAATTCATCCCCGCTATACTTTGAACTGGACTGAACTTTCTCTGCAAGACAAGAAAATAACTCATAAATGTATTATTCTGGAGGAATTAGAAGCAAAATCAATACACTTTGCTCATGATGCACATCAGTGCGTTGTCATAACAGTGATTATAAGTTCTCCATCGGTCGCCAGGGCTGGATGCGCAAGCTACTCTAAAAGTTTCTCTCACTTGACAAGAGTGAGTTGATACAGGCTGATGCCACCCTATCTTTTCATTTGAGTGAGTGCAGGAAAAGCTGGCAATTGAAGGAAAATGTGGGGAAACTTTCACTTCCATTTTCCAAAAAATATGAACAGCCAGGTCAAATGCAGCAAAGCTGGGGGAGATTTTCAAAGCACAAGGTAAGTGCTGTTCTGTTACAGGTATGTAGGCTGGAAATACCAATATCCTAGAATTCAAGAGAAACCATCCAATGGGAACAGGAAAATGAAAAACATAAATAGATTAGTTTTGTGCTACCAAGGATTTGCAATTTACAAATAACGTGTTTGTGAGAATACACAATACCCGTTAGATGAGGGGATCACAGTTCACATCTCAGTGCTGTTTGAGAGAAAAAAGGGACATTTTATTATAGCTTATATGATGGATAAATATGAAGAATTTTTTCACTCTGCATATTTTACCTGTAGCAATATGGGGGCATTTTGCCATGGCCACCTGTAATCTGTGCTTGTGTTAATCTTTTCAGTGTAAGATGCACAAGAAGAGTTGGAGGACTAACATCCTGCCAAACCTACTTAACCACCTCCATAGGATGTAAGTGGTGCTGTGCAAGGACCAAAGGAGTCTTTTGTGGGAGTTATTTCGTTCTACGTCAGCTTGTGAATTTCTTTCTTAGTTACTTGGCTACTTATTTCCTGGCTGCATAATCAGTGAATACTAATGGGATACACTTCTGAAACTTCTTCTTTCTACATGACTAGACAACACCTAATTATGTTTAAAATCTGACAGATTAGTAGCACTCAAGTAATGCTTTTTATCTGGTCTCCTACTGTTTGTATCATTCCTTCCTTTTGACAGTTTCTGTATCTATTGGCCAATGCAAATTTGACAGAGGAGTGAAGGATTAGAAAGATAGAAAGTTCCTGCAAACTTTGGGCAAATGAGTGCAAGAGTTACCTCCTCTGGTTAATCTGCTGCCACCCCATTAGCACAGGTGAGCAGTGAATGCACTCGTAGGGCAGTCACATCATACCTGGTCTTCCATAATCAGAGGTTTGGGGGCATGGTGGAGATGGGGAGGTAACGTGGGTTGGGAACTCAGGCTTTTAATACAATTGAGGACTTGTAGACACAGTGAGGGAAGCTCTGGTGTTTTCTGAAAGAAGGATGAAAGAGGTGGAGGGGAATTATAGCACATGGGAATCCATAATAGATGAGGATTCACTAATTCCACTGCCTGTCAAATGACGACAGTATGAAATTACACAGAAACATCCCTAGCAGTGAAACAGGTCCAAGGACAGCCTGGGAAGTCAAACGAGCAAGACAATCGTGGGTTCAGCAAAGGATAGAGCCAAGCAGAGCCATATCTCTGCTACAACTCAGGCAAGGACTGATAGCAAGGGCCTGAGCTCAAATACAGCTCCTGGGGCACCAGATAACACATCTTGCAGCTCTTTCTCACACAATACTTTCCAAAGCAGTCTGATCCAGTTACACTACACCACCGTATCAAAGCTGACCTTGAAGAGTGGCAACCAAGCCACTGTGTGGAGGGGAAAGGGTTAAGAGATTGTAGTGTGTGTTTGTGCACTCAGGACTTGACAACTCACAGTGAAGTAGCTTTAAGGATGTAGGGTTGTTGTTTTGTTTTGCTTTGTTTTTTTTAACATTGGACTTGAGCTCTTAAATCTGTTGTTTCTGGAAAAAAATTGCACAAAGGGCTGAATTCTCTTTTATTAAAAAAAAACAACAAAACAAAACCAACAGTGATCCAGCTGTGGTTTCTCATGTGTAAAAATTTGGCTCCTATTTGGTAAGACTTTCACCATGTCTAGCAATTACCCTCCATACCTAACTTTGTGTCTGCATTTTCTCAGTTGGTGACTTCTTGTCGGTAAGACAAAGACCATCTGATTATCAAAAAAAACTAGCTACAGCCACAGCAGAAAAAGCAGAATTAGGAGGTGAGTGGGTTGCTTCTGACTGCCCTTATTGATAGAAAGCAAGCTGTTGTGGCACACCTTGAAGGAGTTGTTTGAAGTAAATATGCTGGCTGAACCTTGTGGTACTTGTGGTGCAGATCCTTGGCCAGAAGCACAGGTATCTGAGTGCCCTTGTGTAGACAAGTTCTGAGTCATGCATTCAGAGAGGTGTTCATCGTTGAACATTACTGAAATGAAAGGTTATTTTGTGGAAAATTGGGTTTTAACAAGTGTAGGCTTCAGGCATTTTAATTAGACAGAGAACTGGTTTGCCACCTAATTATTTATTTCCTGAGCTTTACGCTTTGATCCTGGAGTACTGTATGGGAGATCTGGCAATAGGGGACAGCTTGTTGCATTCAGTCCTTGATAAGGGGCTGCTACTGCTCAAGTGAGCACTACAAGATATACAAGAAGGTCTCACAGGATTTGAATTGCTCTGGAGAAGGATTTGATTTTTGAAAGATACCAGAAAATTCTCATCTTTTCTGACCTCTGCTAACCTAACCTAATTGACAGCTTGTTTGAAGGTTGGAAAGAACCGTTATTAAAAAGAATAATAATAAAAAAATATGCAACTTTACTTCAATTCAGCAGCTGTAAACCATAACACATTTTTTTCTGTTACTCTGAATATATTCAAGCTGCTGGAAATAATTCAGTAAAGGATAGTTATATAAAAGTCAACAGAAGTCTTCAGTTTGCCTTGTCGTCGTGATTTAACCTGTTTGTCAGTAAAACTGAACTGATATTATATTGAATGTGAAGTGAGCTTTATGGGAATGTATGTCTGTGGCTCGTGTTATACTCACAGGTTCTTGTTTTTTTAATTGCATTAGGTTTCTCCCCGCTGAGGATAAGCAGTGATATGGTTAGCATATCAGCAGAGGGAGTTTGCAGAGAACAACAAACAGCATGTCATTTTTTTGAATGGTGACAGATCAGAATTTCTCTCAAATTCTAGAGGGATTCTTAACTTATTTAGTGTTATATATAGCTAATATTATGTTATAGAAGACAGATAGAAACCTGTGTAGTTAAATAATTGGTTTTCAGGACTGCTTCTGTGATGGGTGTTCATCTTTGTTCTGTCACAAACTGTTACACTGTGCCCATCACACTGCTGCATTACTATTAGAAGGAGCTCAATAATGTCGAACCAGATGCACTTACAACGAATATATAATTTCCCATGAGTAATTAATTCTGCCGTTACAGTGTTTATCTCACTTTGGTTTGAATTTTACAGCTTCAGTTTCCATTAGTTTGCTGTCTTCTTCTGCTAGATGACAGACAGGATAGGACAATACCAATTTTTCCTATGAATTTGGGGTGGGGAGCAGCAATAGGGTGCACCTGCCTTAGTTTTCTGGTTCCTTCCTGTGCCCACTGCATGCATGTTGCTTCGGCCCCAGCTTCTCTTTTGGGTCAAAGCAGCTGGACCCCTGTAGGAGAAAACCTGAGTGTGTCTGCAGGTTTTACCTCAGTTACTGTTCCAGATGGCAGTAGACTGCACTAAATTTGACTCCTTGCTCTCTCTCCAGTCCCCCGTCGGTGTCCCTACATCATCCCAACCCCTGCATGCTCTCATGGTGTGCAGTACATGCACTCAGCATCATGTTACAATAACACTGTCCTCATTTTTTTCTTTTTGGCACTTGGGATGGAAAAGACAGGGGGGAGAGAAAAAAAAAGTGGTATTTTAGGATTGCAAGGGCAACAGAGGAGACTTGAAATCAGCCACCACAGTTGTTTGGTCCTGAACAGTCTGTGCGTGCGTCACTCTGCACCCCTGGGCTGGGAGGATGGCTGTGGAGGACACGTTTAGAGGAGCTGGATGTTGCCTTCGAATCAAATTCCCTCCCGTGACAACCAAACATTTCTACTGATGTAAATGGGCTGCTTTGTAAGCATTTAGAGCTTGATGCGGCCACAGCGTCATCAGTGGAGGGAAGGGATTTTCACAGTTAATGCCACCACTCAGAGCTGGGACATGCAGAGGGCTGTGACTGGCGGTAATGAGGGCTGCACAGATGAGGACAGATCCTGCCCTGTCCTTGTCTCTGGCTGTCTTCACATGATGCTGTTCAGATCAGCAAAAATGAAGTGTGTTGCACTCCAATTAGTTGTGGTTAGCAGTTAACAAAGAATTTTAAAAACTAATAAAATCGTGTTTTCCTATCAATCAGGAAAATCCATCTCTCTCTTACTAAAAGATATCCTTGAGTCATCAAAAGAGTGGCAGGGACATACCTTAAGTGACAGACCTTAAGCTCTGGAGGCAGGATGGACGGTTCTATACCTCCAATTAATGGCGTTCTTTTTCTTACAAGTTTTGAAAAGTATGTCTTTAATAAACTGGTTTTATACTATGATTTTAGATTCGTGAACAATGTCTCCTCTATTGCACAATGTAGTTGTGGCTGTCATCTGTAAGGCTGTTTACTAGAATGGCATGCTACCTCAGGTAGAGATGAATGCCATGATTACTGTTACAGGATAATGGAGCCCTGAGTTTTTCCAGCTCTGTTTGCACATTAGCCTGAAATGAACTTTCTTGCTCAGTGGTTTCATTTGTATCATCATTTTCAGCCACTAAACCATGAAAAATATACACTCCATTTCCCCAATCACTTTTGAGCACTTCCCGAATTAGAAAAAGATTTCATAGCTGCTTCTCAACTGAGAATTATCTGTCTTCAGTTCAAGTATTGGCTTATTTTATGTATTAACTATTAAGACTTTAATAAAGCTATGATGCTTTTCACTATATTTTCAGTCTTTTCCTCCTTGACTGTTTTGCCTTTCTCTGTTTTCTGCAGGGAGAGCCTCAGCCCAGGCAGACTGCTGCCCCTCTTAAGGCTTGATCAACACGTAGTTATACCAAAGTGAGAAGAATGTGCAGAGGTAGGATTACAATTTATTTTCCAGTAGAGCCACGTTGCACAATTCCTCACATGCACCATTTATAGAAGAACAAACTGCTATAGCTTATTCTGCTGTTCTATGAGTGAATAAACTATTACAAAGAGAGCATCTTTTAATTGCCAATAGCAGGGATGACACAACCTAACCATACTCTTCTGACTTCTGTAGAATAAAATGGTGCAAGTTTTGTATGTAAATGTGTTCTCTGAAGCCAGAAGTTTAAAACCCGATCCCTCAGGTCACTGTGTTTCTCCACGGCTTTCCTTCACCCCTATTTCAGGCCACGTATACAAAGTATGTAGATGGTGGCATGCCGTGTATCGGGTGTCTCTGACAGCTGGTAACACGCTTGCAGTCCACACATAGCACCAGTATTTCCAAATGCAAGAGGGAGCCCAAAGACTTCAAAGATTTTATAAGGTGTGCTCATAAATTATGCTTTCTTCAGGTGGTGTTTCCATGTGTTTTCAAGTTTGTAAAGGTTACTCCTTGTTTTCAAACTGAATAGATGATCAACCCTGAAAAGCAAACACTTTACTAACCACATACCAGCACTTTTTGAAGTCCTGAAGGGCACTCTGGGAGCTTCTTTTTTGTTTCTTTGGTTTTTTTTTCTTTTTATAACAGTTCTGTAATATAGTTTCTATTTTAATTTTGGATACACTTTGTTGTGCCATCTATGCCGGCTTTTTCTTAATTTCCTTATTGTTTTGGTAAGGAAAATCTTTGTGAGAAGAGATAACTGGAGCCAAAGCAACTAAACCTGACACTATAGAATTTGGAAACTATATAGCAAAGTTACTTCCCATTCCTTTTATTGAAAACAAGGTCTGTGCATCCTCATGTTTTACTATTTTATTGTAATGTATTTCTTCATACTGTAAGTTATTTTTTCAGTATTTTCAGTTATTGTTTTGTGTACCTTTTGAAAGGGACATAATTTCAGCGCTTTATGTGATGATTTCTCTGATGGTAGTAAAAGGAAATCCCAGCTCAGTTTCTGTCTTCACTATGCTAATTACCAGACAAAGAGAGCAAAATCAAATGGTTGCATCTTGCAGTGTACTGTCTGTTTTAACTGTTTAACTATGCTTCCTCTAAAAGTGTTTACAACTTGTAAAACAAATGATATGTTGGTCTTGAGGGATTTGCTGCAATATACAAATCAGACATATTCTTTTTCCTTCCTAAATGCAGTGGAATAATTTAAAAAATCACTTGCCTGAAGTGTAGCTATCTGAAGTTCAGAGTATTGAAAATAAAATTTAAATCAGATGATACAGAAGGTTTTGGATAGAATTCAGATAATTCAGTTTCGTTATTTAATCAGAGCATGACAGGCATATGCATTTACTGATGTAATACTGCTGACTGGAAGAGTCAATGTGTACAGAAAGACCACTCACTGGAAGCAGCAGCTGCCACTGTCAACAGATTAAAATCAAAGGAGAATTTTAAGTATGTTTCTATTAATTGAATATGTAATCATTTTACTTAGAAGGATTTTAATTACACTGAGTCTCGGTGTCCTCATTATGCACTTACACGGACTAATTGTCCATGGTCCTGGAATAAAATATGGTTAGAGAGAAAAGAAAAGGGAGAACAGCAGAAAAGACATTTAAAAGGAGTGACAAGTAACCTAAAGTAAAGACAAGATGTCTGTGCAAATCTCACAGCACAGTTGTGAATGTGAAATAAGAGCAACTAGATTTTCACTACAGGGTTCTGGGAGGGTTTTTTTATTGCTTTTGTACAAAACAATATAGTATAAGCCAATATACACAGAGGTTATCTAGATTTTAGTCACGTATGTCACATCCAGAAGATCAAGCTAAGGTTGCCTCTCCAAACACAGTTCTGTTGCTCTATAGTCTGCTTTCTGCTCTGGGCAAGAAAGTATTTGGCAGTGCCCAGGTTACACAGTCAATTATCAGGCTGTCAGGCCTTAATTTTGAACAGTTGCTCTTGCATCCTGGTGCTTGTCTTTTATTGAAGGCTAAAGTACTTCTGTAGATCACGTTCCTTGAGAGAGTGATTTTTATTAATTTGTTTTAGAAAAAAAAATTATTAAAAAATCACATGCTGAGTGAAACAGATTTCTGTTTTATTCCATGGCTTTGACTGAACTCTAGGACAGGAGAAAAACCATGTTGAGAAATGGCACTGAGCAGGAACAAAAAAAAAGCAGCGTGAAAGAGAGCGATGCTTACAACCGATCTAAGGCAGAAGAGCCATTTTGCAACTAAGGATGGGGGATAGAGATCCTATTAAAAAAGCCCAGATTGTGACTGAGACACCACAGGGAGAGACCGCTTCCAGATGCAGAAATAAATCTTGCAGGCAGCTTCAAACCATGCACCGTGTGGACGGTGTGGCAGACAGCAGCCCTTCCCAGAGCTGCTGGAGAGCATCATGCAGAAACCGAGCAGGCTGTCCTCTTCCCAGCTAATAGAAAGCGCTTTGTTAATTTTAAGTGGGAGTCAAGTGCTGCAGTCACTGTTGCAGCTGCAGCGGCCGCCTTAGCTTGGGAAAACCTGAGTCTTATTCTTGACAGCAAGGATATGCAAAGATGAAAAGGAGAAATGTTTGCCTTATCTCGCTGTGGCCGTGGAAGGAAGCTGTCCTGCTGCAGAGGTGCGAAATCTGGAGTGCAGCACTTGAGCATCACAGTCAGTACTTAAAAAGTGAAAGGCAGTAGGAACAGCAGGGCTGGCAGGCAGAAAAAGGCTTTGCATAGGGAAGGTTAACATTAGGCAGAGCTGGTCATCAGCTGTTCATGTCATAAAGGCCTTGCTGAAAACATACCTAAGAATGCAGGGGACATGTTTTCATCTACAAACATATGTTTACAAGCAGACCACACCTCCAGAATAAACTTGATTGGTGGCAGACACGCTGTCTTAGCTGTTGGATAGCAGCTCAGTGGAATAAACTGTTTTATTCATAAACTTGTTTAAACATATAATGATCTGAAAAGAAAAAAACATCAAACAAATGTGGCTGGACTTAGATGAAATGTGGATTCTGGTTAACTGAATTATTTGTGAAGTCTTAAAGATTTGTCCAAAAGATATTATCACAGAATGACCAGAACAGTGTTACCCAGCTCTGACTTGAAAATTAAAGGGGCAGATTTCAATTTTACCTGTGTTTTGAAGGAAAAATGACAGAGATTTATAAGGTGTTACTTTAAAATACATGAAAATGGGTACATGAAGCAGAGACAAGCAAATGAGTCCAAGCTGAAGGGAAGGGAGTCCAAGAGAAATTTCTGGCCTCCTAAAGCAAAACACCTATAAATTTGTTGAGACAGGCTGAAAAAATAATCTAGCTCCATTTGTCACACACCAGCAGCAGACTGCTGCCATTCAGCAGTCCATCCAGAAAATTAAAAGAAGATTTTCAGTCCACTTACAGCTGGTTTTTAAAAGGAAGAGGGCAAGGGAAACCGTTGTAGTGCTCAATATCAATACTCCTCTGTGAGGATGAATAGCAGCTCTATCTTGCCACACCACTTCAAAGGAATACAGGGATGGAATGATGGACTCTGTGTCTCCTGAGGTGTGACTTGATTGTCAGCAGCTAAAGACTACATCAGATTAAGCCTCTGCCTGCTGCAGATTAGAAAAGTGAGATTTGATCAGATTTTACACATTTTATGTCCCTGGTTTCTTCTGTTCCTTGCATCCTGGAGCACTATCTGGATGATACCAGGGCCCAAAACCTTCTTTTCCATTTTCTCTACTCCATTTCACACCTGCCAGTCACTATAAAGTCTATAAAGTGTAGTTACAAGTTAGATTGCTGAAAAGTGTTTGAGGAAATTCTGTCTACAAATTAAGTACATTCTGTTTTGCTGCAGGCTGCAGTTTATTGGGCATGAATTTAAGTGGTTTGCAGAGGAGTACAGTTGAGCTGTACAAGTATTGGTTACCCTGACTGTCAAACTTACAAGTTGGTGGGACTGTCAAAATAACAAACAAACTACTAAAAATATGTGAAGTTAAACTCTGAACCATATTTAGTGTTAGCCAAGTTAGCAAACAGTATAAGTGAAACCTAGATTTTCAGTACTTACAATTCATTCAACCTTTGGGTTCATAAACCCAGTGGAATAATTTCATTAGAAACTGCTATCAGAAATGCTGGGGACTCACAGGAAGATGGAGAGACAGGGAGATGGAGCAAACCACCAGTGTGAATTGGCTCTTGGAGAGCACCATTTCCATGTGAAAATGAAACCCTTCACATATCTACTGTGGAAAATAATGCAGAAAAAGCAGTGCTACCCCAAGAAATAGCCAATGGTTGCACAATTGTTTTTCTTTTTACATCAGAAGGATGTAGATTATGGAGAAATAGTGTCTTATTTTAATACCATGAAGGAGGGAGATAAGGGCATTAATTCAAGTATTTTGTATGAGAAAGTCTCAGGCAGGGAGTACGGTATGGAGCAGCCTGAACAGCGAGAGATGACTGGTCCTGAATACAGCAGCAGTGGATTTATTGCCACCTGACAGAGCTGCTGTTGATGTTCAAGGCAGCACCGGTAGGCTCAGGCAGCATTTCAAAATAATTCAAATACCATCAGCTTATACATCGACCAGTATGTGACGTTCTGAATTATGTTGTCTCTTAGCATTGCTGTGTTTGGGAAAGGAAGTTACAACTACCTGTCTCTCAAAGGGACTTTCTTATAAACCCTGTGGGTTTGCTATACACCCATTTGCTATAAAACCCTTGGGTTTGCCTTGGGAACAGATTTTATTCAGAATTTCATATGCAAGACCAGAACTTAAACTATGAAAGAAACAGTCCTCTTACATTTTCTCTTTCTTTAAAGCATTATAACTAAACAGATCCTGTACAAAGAAAAGTCTAGGCAAGGTGGGATTTAGAGTCTTACTCTCCTTATGTAATTCATATGCTTTTGAAAACCCTTATTATTGCAAAATGTATTTATCAGTGGGTATCAGAAAGCCTGATAAAATGAACAGGGCATAAACAAACCACTTTGGGGAATATCTCAGTGACTTCTGTTTCGCAGAGTAGAAGGTGGTGTTGGTTGAGTCAGGGAGAACACCACTGCCGAGGCTACAGCCTCTGGCGGTGAAAAGTCACGTTCCTGTGTCCACCCTCTCCTACCATGGATATACGTGAATCTTCATAGAAGATCCACGTCTCAGTCTACTGGCTGACAATAGGTACTTGTCTCCAACTTATTTCAGTAATTTTTTTAAAGAGTTTTTCCTCTAGATAACTAGGCTGCTACACTAAATATGCCATATACAATTTTTAACTAGTACTGTTAGAGAGTGCAATTTGAAATACTGGTTTACTTGGAATTTTAGTGCTATGCATGCTGAGGGATTAGATGCATAAGTGGTAGATGACACAGTTCTTTGTGTGTATTAAAGATGACTTCCCCATTATGTATTTTGCACTTTAAAAATACTAATGGATGCAGATAAAAGCATGGTTAGCAATTACAAATAACATTTTCAAAATCAAATAAAGCCCTTATCTGGTAAATCAATAAGCAGTGATTTGATTCTTCTGATTCTGAGGATTAATTCTGTAAGCCTGCTTACTGTTCAGATTTGTAGAGGAAAAAAGAAACTTGAATATATTCCACTCAGAGCAATAAATGTGTGTTAAAACTTGAGTACATCAGAAAATCAAGTTTGGCCTGAGGTTTTTAAAGCTTTTGATCTATTAGGTTATACTGATGGCAAAAATAGAGTATTTAATTTAGGAAGCAAATGCTACTGATTCTAGTAATTCTTTAATTGAAATACAAGTGAGTACGAAAGGTGAGCTAATTTGACTAGCCTGAAAAGTAACCAAAAGTCTTTTTGGCCTATGAGGGAAAACAACCTTTTTTAGTAAAGATCTTTCCTTTAAATTAGGGGATAGCATTTGCAATTATTGTAAGAGTTTTGGCCAGACATTTGTTTTAAAAGGGCTATTTGTCCTTCTTAAACTGAGACATGAGGGCAGCTCTGTTGTTAGAAAATATTCTCTGAATGAATGAGGTGAGTTATTTCAGCAGACAGAGAGCAGATGTACTGCAGATGAAATCATTGCCCTGCAGAAAAACTAAGGAATGCTCTATGGTACGTAACGCATTGTACTGGGACTCGTACAATGTGAGTGGGCTCTTGCATTACTCACTCCCATGACGTCTGAGGGTTTGTGTTTGGATGTGGAAATTGATGAATTCTTTCCCAATAGAAAGACAGGCCTTTGGTTCATCTGCAAGAAGTTTCAAGTAACTGAGCATCTAACTTTGAATAAGCCTTTATATTATTGAAATCAGACACATAAATATGCATATACATATTCCAAAATCCATTTGTAGATGGTTTTGGTTTTAGCATTTAGAGGTGGAAATACAATGCACATTCTTTACTCGTTTCAAAGGCCTGATGAGTCCTTAGCCATGAAGCATATTCTAGCAGTGACCTCTGCCCAGGGAAAGCTGTTTTCTGTTGTCTTTCTGCCACTGTGATGGCTCTTCTGTATGCTCCCAAGGCTTTGTGTTCAACCAAGATATCTGAGTCTTGAAAATCATCTTGATATTTTTCTCTTCAAAAATAACCATAGGTGAGTCAACAATAGGTTGATTATATTTCTCTGAAGATGTACCTTTTTAGTGTCTATTTATTGATTTCTTCTTCTAGCTACAACACAATAAAATAAAATGACAGAAACAATATGCCTAATTTGGTGATTCTCATTTAAGCAGCAGAGAAAAGAGGAATTAATTTTTTCCTGTCATCAAATCAGATGGTACAAGAAGGATGTTAAAATTTTAGAATTACCCCTTATACCTATCCTGATGTCTTTCACTTGGCCATGTATTCATTTTATTGCTGGGCAACATGGAGGGAAAAAATCAATCGACTTAAAGCCTTGTTTTCACATGGTCCTATTATTCCAGCTTCATCTTGCTGATTGTGTTCCTGCTAGTTGTATACAGACTGTTTTTCTCCCATTATATTGCTGGCTGATTAAAAGGGAAGAAAACTCAAAAGTGAGACTCAAATGAGAAGAGGTCCCTTGCGTCTCATCCAGACCTTTATTTGGTCCACCAAGCAACTTCTTTGCCCATCAGAAGCTGAAGGACAGTTTGGCTCCTTGGTGGCTTGGGTGGTGCCATGTGCCACCCTGCAAAATAGCAAACTAGTCCAGAGAGGAGGTTTTTTTCCTGCAGCTCATGAGTTAGTCACACAGACAATACCCAGTTTTTGACTGTTTGGGCCACCTACAAGAAATTGTGTTTTCTGCAGTCTTCTGATTTGAAGGTGCTTATGGGCAAAACAGCCAGCCAGCATTGGCTTTGGTTGCCTGGGAGGAAGGCATGTGAGGCCTAGGAGCCCTTGCTGGGCTTCCCCTCATGTGTGTCCTTCCAGCCAACATCCTTCTAGCCCTCCAGCAGCAGTCAGACCTGTGGGAAGACTTTGTTGGGAACACCATGTGGGAAGCATAGGGAAGAGGATAGGAGAGCCTAACCCTGCTGAGCTGTATCTTTAGTGGCCCACCTTCATAATTTGTGTTGGATATTGTTGTCCTAATATATTTCTTTTTCCCTTTTCTTCCCAGCTTGATGGACTTGAAACAATCAAATTTTTCACTGGAAGGATTGTTTTCCAATGTGCTTATATGAAGTCCTCTTCTGAGCTCATTTAGGTTCACTTCACAGGCATCAGAGTGCTATCAGTGCAATCAAATGCTCCTAGACAAGTGCCAGCATCTCATTTCTCCACCCTGTGTCATTTTTCAGCTTTTCTTTTTCTTTTTAATAATGTAATCTGCATTTTGGCTTTTCCTTAGTTCCCAGAAATACCAGAATTTACTTTCCTTTCCTCTTGATTTATGCAGCTTTCAAACTGGTGTAGGACTTCTGGCTGAAGCCAACCCACTCCAGATTTATTCCAGCATAAGCAGCTTCAAAGTCAGGCCATGCTGCTCACTTGCCATGTGATTGTTATACTTCTATTCCTGTTTTTATCTTCATCTCCTTTTTCTTGTTTTTAAGCAATAGTAGATTAAAGTTCTTTGAAGCAGAAAGGATTTTCTCATATGTATTGGTACAATCTTTAACATAAAGCTACCCTGTCTTAGGGTCTCTGTGCTATGAAAAACCAACACTAAAATACAACTGGTGGTGAATACAGTTTGGAAAAATAGGAAAAAATTTCATTTAATTTCTGAGTAAGGTTTTGGAGAGTCTTGTTTTGATCTCCCTTTCCCTAATGTAGGTAAAGTTATAAGTTCAGCTTTAAAATTGGTTGATCAGACCTGGTAATGCAGGCAGCCAGTGGAGCTATGGCTCTACCTGTCACACCTACCTCACCTCATCCCTTTGGGCACTGAGCATTTCTGAAGAGCCTTTCAGTGTCATCCACCCTCTACCTCTGCTCAGCATATATATATGCATATATATGTATTTTTTTATATATATAAGCCCAGAAAACATTCCTCACCTATTGGATCCCCTCTTCTCTTGCAGCATTTCATGTAGAAGCTTGGCAGTCTTGCCTGAATTACCTGAAGTCATACAGAGCAAACAAGGTAGGTGAAGAAATAGAAATCATGATTTCAGCTGGATATAGACTTTTTGACAAGATAAGTGAAACTGTGGGTTTTTTTCCTCTCTCAAACAGTTTCTACCTATACTAAATCAGATTTTCACTGGAATCAGAACATTAACCTGCTTATATTTTTTCACAGACTTTACATTTCTAGGGACAAGGCATCATGTCACACCTGGGATGTCAAACAAGCCTTGTCCTTCTATTTGAAAAGGATTATATCTTTTCTTCTTTTCCCTGTGCCTGTGGCCCACAGTAAGCATGGCAACCTGTGCACAGATCCACTCTGTAAATAACAATCTTCAAGATACATTGTCCATATGCACTTCCATCATTTACTTTCCTTCCTCTCTTTCAGCATCTCTTTAATTTCTTGTGATTCTGCAAGTGAGCAGGCATAATGCAAGCTGTATACCTCTGCTCGGTGCAGAAGGACAGAGGACATGTGTGCATCTGTCCTGAAGATATTGCTAACTGACAAGTGATCTTGAATGCCCATGGCAATGCACAGGAGGATGGTACATCTGGAAGAATTCCAAATACCTTTCTTTCTAATTGCACCACACAAATTTTACTCCTCAAAGTCTGCACCAGCCATGTATTTCAAAATGTCAAATTTTGGATATATTTTCACTTTTTCAGCAGACTCCCAGATGTAACACAGTGGAACAAACGGAATTTCAGAAACTCCAAACAACCACAATACCTTAATCTTCCCACTTATGCAGACATTTCTCAGGCATTGAGAATAATTATAGACAAAATTGCTGCAAGTATTAACCAAAAGCCCTGGAATGTGCTTCATCTCTGGCTGCTGGAAGAAGTAGTGGTGCTCCCTCCCTTGTAGTTTCAGATTGCCTTATTCCTCAAAATAGCACTACAAAAAACAAATTGTAACCAGAGTAGCATCCAAGCTAGTAAAAATGGTTTTTAATTGAAAGGGCACTTTGAAATCATAGAATCATAGAATAGTTTGGTTTGGAAGGGACCTTAAAGATCATCTAGTTCCAATCCCCCTGCCATGGGCAGGGACACCACCCACTAGACCAGGTTGCCCAAAGCCCTGTCCAACCTGGCCTTGAACACTTTCAGGGAGGGGGTATCCACAACTTCCCTGGGCAACCTGTGCCAGTGTCTCACCACCCTCACAGTAAAGAATTTCTTCCTAATATCTAGTCTAAATCTACCCTCTTCCAGTTTAAAACTATTCCCCCTTGTTCTGTCACTACCTGCCCTTGTAAAAAGTCCCTCCCCAGCTTCCCTATAGGAACCCTTCAGGAAATGGAAGGCTGCTATAAGGTTCCCCCCCCCGAAGCCTTCTCTTCTGCAGGCCAAACAGCCCCAGCTCTCTCAGTCAGTCCTTGTAGGCGAGATGCTCTAGCCCCTGATCATCTTCGTGGCCCTCCTCTGGACCTGCTCCAGCACTCCAATGTCCTTTTTGTGTTGGGGACTCCAGATCTGGACGCAGTCTTCCAGGTGGAGTCTCATGAGAGCAGAGAAGAGGGGCAGAATCTCCTCCTTCGCGTTGCTGGCCACACTTCTTGTGTTGCAGCCCAGGACGCAGTTGGCTTTTGGGGCTGCAAATGCACATTGCTGGCTCATGTTGAGCTTCTTATCAACCAAGACCGTGAAGTCCTGAAAAGGCTGAAATCATTTATGGGTATCTTGGAGGGGAGGGAAGGAGGAAATGTTTCCAAGAAGAGCAGACTGTTCTTCCAATAGTAAAATATCATCAAAACTACTGTTTAACATTTAGAATTTACAAGCTGGCAGCAGCATGCTACATGCCATATAGACAGTAATGAAAATAATCGGTCATACTCTTTAATGCAGTACAACCACTTTGTGCTATAAAATAATGGCAGTAGCTGGCCCCCTGACAGAGTAACTGGCACAAGGAGGATTACTTTAGCTCAAGTGCTTGAGCACTGTAGAGACTGTCTAGCAATGTTACTACTTCCCTCTCCTTGCAGTTGGTATGTCAAGGCAAAGGAAGAGGGGTGAAGGAAAGAAATCCTCTGACCAGGTTTATGTGGAGACCTTTCTCATTTTTGTGAGCTATAAGGAGGTTCCCCTAAGATAAAGGGAATAATCCTGAGCAACAAGGAGCAGCAATAATCATGAGTATAAATGATGGGCAGGTTTAATCTTCAAGTTTCCATCCCAACTGTAGAACTGGCAGCACTGAAAAATACAGGAGGGTTCATCTCTGATTCCTGTTACTGACACGTTTCTAAGAAGTTGAGATTATCAGTTTGGATAAGAACTCTTCAGCAATTGTTAGGGGAAAATGAAGAATTTGCCTTCACTGAGAAGTAACATCTTGAACCTGAACATATGGATATAATGTGACTGGACTCTGTAATCACTGTTTTTATTTCTGACTTTATTTTTTAAATTTTGTTTTAGCTTGTTTGCTGATCATGAATAATAATTTTGTTCCAAGAGGAAGGGACGATTCCAAACTTTCTGCTTTTCAGATGCTGTTGGAGTGATTTTCAGACTAAGAGCCCTCAGGACTGGTGCTTACTGAATCTCAAAAATACAGTGTCACTTTGAAGTCTAGACTAGAGGAGTTAACTGTAAGTCCAAGTGAAATGCTCTTGGTTTTTTTCTCTACAGCTACTTTATTGGAGAATTGAAGCAAACACTGTTGTAATTAATTCTTCTAAAGAGGCAGCAGACAGCTAGGCCACATATGACTTCTGACATCTCAAAAAAAATCTAGCAGAGAATTAACCCTCTGAGCATAAGATTAAGTATGCAGCATGTAAAGTAGGCATTCCTAGGAGAAAAAAAGACAAGCTTGACCTTGGTTTTAGAGACCTGGGACACTGGAAGAAAATCATGATCAAAATTATGTACAAGCAGTTATCACTTAAAATATCTTTGATGTTTACAACAAGGAACAAGTATTGACGGATGAATGAGGAAATGGAGAAAAACCAAGATATTCAGAGGAAATAACTACTAGTTCTTTGAGGATTTTAACCTGGCCAATGCACTAATGAAAATCTCTATTTTTGGTTTAAATGCAAAACACCTCAGAACACCAAACTCTATTGAATGGGATTTACTGACCTTTACATTAGTGATTTCCACAGAGGGGGAAATGTAATTTCTTATTCTACAATGAAACTTGACCTGCAAATAATTTGTCTAGAAAGAACTGACTTTCAACAAATCCATACTCTGGGAGGAGTTTGGGGTAAGTTGGTTATCTACATCTGATGTTGGCTTAGTTATACTTAAAAGAGGCAGATATACATCAAGGATAAATGATGCTGTGATACCTGAACCTCTAAATAGCAGAAAACAAGGCAGACATTTAAGATCTGCTAGGGCTGAGGAGAAAGAGAGGTCAAATTAAAGGACAGAGACATTTGATGGTGAAACGGTATCCAGGAAGTGAGATAGGAAATGGAGATTGTTTCCTTGCCCAGAAATACGAGAACTAGACCATTTTCTGGCAGCAAAAAGAGCCAGAGCATAGAGCAGCAACTGGATGGGCTTCAAGAGCTTGAATGAATAGCAGGAAGGATAATAGGAGAAGATTGCAGGGTATGCAGCGTGTACAGAAAGCATCTGAGGAACAGGGACAGGGAGAGGCTCTGAGAAGGGAGAGAAAGATGCAGGCACTTATGATATTTCTGATACTGTATGGAGGCAAGGACTAACAAACAGTACAGAAGGAATGACTTCATATAGGGTGGTAGTGGACATCAAGATCCTGGATGTCAAAAGAAAGAAGAAAATAAAAAGAGTGTAAAAAGATGGTTCATAAACTCTTTGCAGGGCTGGAATAAATAGGATTTGGATTATCTGCATAATCTGTTTTAAAGAGGCAGTCAGTAATTTAATAATTTAAACAATATTCCCAATCTCTTAAGTCAAATCCCAATTTGTGGAGTTTGTGTGATACGTTATTTAGTTAGTTGTAATATCTGTGCAGATGGACTCCATTGCAGTAAAATGCACCACTTCTCTTTGTGGCCTGTGGTAAATTTTAAAGTTATGCTACATTTTTTTACTATATTTTAAAAACATGTAACAAAGGGGAAAAAAAATCAAACACAATGTCTCAGCTGACAGAGCCCACAGGTGAGGAAATGAGGCACACGGCTCCCATGTCTCCAGTGTTATGAATTATTTCAGCCCACTGGAGAAGGAGAAAAGAGTAGGGATAAAACTAAAGAGTGAATAACAGGCATCTCTGTTGGGCATAACCCAAACAGAGTATGTGGGCTTGATGCACTGTGTTGGGTTCTCTGGCCTGTCATGCTTGCAGTCAGACTAGACAGTTGTACTTAATTGCTCTACTACCTTACATACCCTACCAACACCTTCTGTAGAAGCTAACACGGAAGATAAGACGGTAACATTGAGAAATGTGGTACAAGAAAGATAGTAACAACGATGAAAAACTGATATGAGTTCTCATCTCTTAAAAAGGTGTTTTTCATTAACAGTTTGAAATAATTTTTCCAATAAACTACTATAAACTTGAATTTCTACATTACAGATGGGAAAACTGTGCTGAATATTTCATTATTTTATACATTACTAGCTAATAGTGTATCAGGTGATATCAGGGACATTCTTCAGCATCAGGATGTGTAGTGATGTTGCCATCTCACAGTTGCTTTGCAAGTCCTAATATACATAAGGCTTGGGCCAGTGCTCCCTATACTTGAGGAAGGTTCATCCTGGCTTTGCCAGTGCTACAGAATAATTTTCCAGTTGTAGGAGTGTTTTCTAACTCAACCAAAATAAAATGTACACCATGGTTCTATCTTGGTCTTCTTACTCAAACCCAAGCTTACTGATGACACAGTAATTTTGTTGAATCACAGACAAACAAAATAGCTTTACCCAGTTACAGATGCACAAGATGTTACTTGACTGCCATCAGGGTAAATTTTGTTAGCTCGATTCTTTCCAGTCTTTTATGGTGACATCTGCAGCCATACATTCTTGGCTTGTTTATGTATTGATTACATCTACTGAGGATTAAAGCATTATTAACGTATTCTCTTTAACTGATTATATCTGTTCTTGGCATCTGTTTGAGCACTGGCTGGGGTTGTTTCCTGGTTAGCTTTAGAGCACAGAGCACTTGGGGAGACAGGGGGTAGATGTCATTTCTCATGACTGTTTTGTCCTCAGAATGCCTCAAAATGCAAGAATTGCCAAACTGTCAGTCATAAATTTGTCTCTTTTCCTTTACCAGCAATGTTAATACATTTTGAAATAATAAACGTTCAAAAGTTCACTAGAAAAATATTAGTTTTCATTGCTCATTGAAAAAGCTTTTATTCGTACGTAACTGTAATTCATCATGTTAACGTCATCAGGATACATGACACAGTAAATGCTTACATGTTTTAACTAAAACTCCAGCTAATTCTAATCTAATTAGTAAAATATGTTGATGATTTCTACAGCATTCTGCATCATGTTCTTGCTGGTTCACTCAGGCTTCTTCAAGTCATTGTTGTTTGGATCAGGATGCTGCTACTTCTCCTTGAAATACAGCTGTCCGGAGTGACGGTAGTAGCTGACTGTGGCAGCTGAGATTCTCAGTTTTTTGGCAGCGTAATTCCAGAAAACACATCTGGAAACTTTCATGGCCTTATAATCAAATAAAAAAGATCCTAAGCAGGCTACTTTTAAAAAGGTTTGGGACATACTACTGGAGTTTAGGCTTCTGATTGTGAAGCTGAGAAGAAGAATAATAACCTGCTGGAGTAAGGGAAAGAACTGGTATATGTTTGTTAAGATCATATTAGATGTCTCTTATATGGAAATGCAAATTCTGAGCAGGTTGCCTTCCTGCATGGACACTGCACATTCCTAGTGCCTTCTGCTAAGCCTTGATTTTCCTCTCTGATTGGAAAAACCCTTCTCTTGAACACCGGTGTTATCCCCAAGCCTGGATTATTTCTCTCTGTGCTCTGCTGTTCCACTCTCTCTGCTTCTTTCCTGTCACAAATAGGCCAGCAGCTGCCACATTTAGGGAAACATAGAATATATTGCTCCATTCCTTTACCTCCATTCCTTCTTCTCACTACAGTATGGCAGTGCATGGTGCCAGGCTCCCAAACTGATGCAAGATATCCAGCCTAAATCTCTCCCTGCAGCTGCAGGCAACGGCTTCTCCTGAGTCAGCAGCAGTGGCTTTGCTGTCCTTGGGAGTGGTCTGGCTGTGGCTGGGAAAACCCAAAGCCATGCCTGGAATGCACAGCCAGAGCTCCAGAAGTGCTGTGGGCTCCTGGGAGTGTGCTCACCCTGAAGACGGAGGCTGTGAGAGGGTGGCAGCAGTCTGCTTCTTCCTAAAATCCTAAAAATGGGAGGGTGGGAAGGGAGGAAGAACACAGTATGTAGCTAGGAAGAAAGAGGTTGTGTTTTCCCCTTTCTCCATTTTATCCTTTTTTGTTTTCCCTCTAGTGCGATGCCCTGCAGCCCTCCTGCTGCTGCATCCTTCCTGAGACCTCTCTCTGTCTCCCTGCTGTTTGCCTCCGAGACTGTCGCTCATCCGCTCAGCACCAGCAGCCCACAGCTGGGAAGAAGCCTTTAGGGAAGGCAGCGGGGCCCCCAGGGCATTTGCCAGCAGGGATCATCCCTGCAGGCTCAGCCAGCCTCCAGCTGTGTGCTCCCTGGAGCATTCAATGAAGCCACCAAAATACAGATGCTGCAGAGCTGTCGGGCAGGAAAACTCCCACAGGAGTAGACCACACTGTTGCTCTTTTCCTCAACTAGGCAACCCTGCCCAGTATGTCGAAATTAGTCACTACTGGGATCTTTGCATTTCCTCCAGTGTAGCAGAAATCTAGATTATTACCAGTAGCTGAAAAACTGCCAATCTATTAGTATGACTGCGGTGTTCAGACCAACTCCTCTATCAGTCCTCTAGACATCAATCTACAAGAAAAGCTCTCAGTGTTTTTAAGCTTTCTTTGTGACCCAGTCTCTTCTAAAATACCCTGTTTCTCCGTCTCCTTGGTGTTCAGGGCTATGGGCAGGAGTGAACGATACCTGAAGTTTCCTCCTTGGACCTGAAAAAGCAGTGGAGAACTATGCAAGTGCAGGAGGAGCAGAGATGGTCAATGGACAAGATCGGACGATGAAGCTGATAGTTATATTACAAACTACAGGTACTAAAGCTGGGAGAGACCAGTATGAAGTGTAGAAGGACTGGTATTTATGGTTGGAGCTATCACCATGAGAGACAGTTTGAGTCCAAGATAAAGTGTGTCAGTGTGAATTGTGAGGCACTGTAATTAACGTCAGACCTAAAGGGCCAGGATAATTTATGGGACAGAGAAGATACAGTGTTGAGAAGTGTACGATTAATTAATGCTGAGATGGTAGGCATGCAGGAGCTTCTGGTGGAGGATAAGGGATCCAGATTTAGCCATTTGGGACTGAGGGAATAAATGAGTCTTTTGTGCGACCAGAGTCTGTACAAGTATATGTAATTTATGTGAGTTATAGGATATTTGTCACTGTTGCAAAATGTTGCCTGTTTTGAAATGCTAATGGCATCTTGCATCACTGGGCCAAATTCTGCTTCAGTTGCATTAGTATACTGATAAATTCACCAGGACTGCTCAGACAAGAGCGTAAATATAAGCAATTGACTTTTTAATTTTTGGAGTCATGTTGCATAGCAGTCACTGACAGTATGTTAGAAACATCTACATTGCAGTTATTAAATCAGTGTTTTTTCCTAAGCTACAGAAAACTTGTGGAAAATCCTAACGTGTGACTCTGAAATCACTTACACCCGTTTGGCACTGATGTAGAACTAAAGATGCCCATGAAGTTACTGCAGAATTGTATCGATAAAGGGCAACTATTCTCTATAGAACCGTATTATGCAAAATCAAACGCAAAGGAAATTTAGACTCTGTGTAATAACAGCAGGTAAGTCAGAAGATTATTTGAATCCCTACTCTGTGAATGTAAATGGAAAGAGGTAGTATTTGCAATTGAAAAGAGACAAATCCATACTTGCCATGTCAGAACTAGCACTGCCCACTACCTCTAGGACCTTGTGCAGCAGCACATTGAGTGAACCCTGTTACAGAAACAGGAAGGGCAGTGGTGTGGGATGGGGCAATGGCTGCTCTGAGGCCTCTGTGCTGCTGCTCCCCAACCTGTCAGGGAGGATCTGCCTAGGGGCTGGCTTCTAGGGCAGCATATGGTTCGCTAAACGTTTCTGCAACTGTAGGATGGCATACGTCCAGGCGGCTTTCGTTCCCTGCCAGAATTTGAAAGAAATGTTAACAATGTTTACCCTTTTCAGTTTTGACAGTCTCTAAAAATTACCTATTTAAACCTTCTCTCCCTCTCTGACAACACAAGATCCAGTTCCTCCTTCAGATGTGAGGTGCCACAGTACTTACTCACTTCTTGGAGGAGAGAAATCCTTTTGGCAGTGCTGCTCCCCTCCGCCACAGGAGTGAGCCTGGGGCAGAGCTTCAGCTCCTTGGGTTGGGGGCCCACGAGTGCCCGTGCCCCTGCCACCTACAACTGGCACATGGGGACATTTCCACATTCAACAAATTCAGCGCCTTGAATCCAGGTGGGGGAGTAGCAATGGGATTTTAACAGCTGAGGAGCTTTTGTATTGTTCAGCCTTTCTCCTTTTTAAAAAGGGTTGGTGGTTTTTAGAAGGAGATCCTTAAATAATATCAGTGTGCAAGATATGCTTGCTTGACCAGGGTTGAAGTCTTGATAGTTAATTCTCTTTAAAGACAAGGACCTCATTACTAGATCAGGCCCTCTCCTCTCATCCCCTGCTGAATAATCACACCTCTACTGGCAGAGGGATGAAGCCTGATTCGTCTGGTGTGAGGCAGACTAATGAAAGCCCTGTAAAGTGCCTCCCTCACTACGTTTAGAAAAGGAAAATAATGAGACTTCTGGGAGATGCTGGTAGTAGAATACTACAGCACACCAGGGGATGTTTAAATGAAATGTAAAGACCAATATTTTTTGCAAGGTTAAGAACAGAGACTATAGCCGGCATGTTTTGTTTCCAAATAGACATCTGGCAAATATTGATCTACAATCGTGTTTAGTGTGAAATGGAAAGTACAGGTTGTGACATGAGCAGTCAATAGTTTTTTAGACTATTGATCCTTACAGTGGCTATTGATTGGGTTTTAAGCAATAGCACAATCTATTTTTTCATTTAGCTTAGCTTAAAATAATTGGATTGCAAGTTGTGTGCCTGTATAGGTGGAAAGGGACTCAATATGCAAATAGTGTTTCCCATCATTGGTAATGTATAAAAAAATACTCATTTTTCAGTGTTTTTTTTCTCCTCCACTGTTATTGAGTAAGACTACTGGAATATTATAACTTGGATATGATAAAAAGTGAAGTTGGCTTCAGGGGAGTCCAGATGCCACCACCTCCCCTCTGCTGCCTAACTTGAACTTTTTTCCAAAAAAATTCTACTTCTATGAATAAAGTCGACTGTTAGAATGAACACATAAGGGATCTAGCTGATTTCTGTAGACACATCGTCTTTGCACTCACTCTCATCCCATCTGATTTAATTGTTTGCTTCCTTCTGCAGAGAAAATACACTGTTGCCTACCGCTTGGGGATTTTATGTAAGGTTCAGTAAGTACTTTTGAGTGTACTGGAGTTTACAAATTGTGAAATAAGCTGGTGATATTTTTTTGTTCAGTTAAAAGAAGCTGTACATGGGGAAGGACTGGCATACAAGAAACGGCAGTAAACTACAAGCCAGGTCATGCCTTGAGGTGTTAGTTCTTATGATTGCTATTTATATTTCAGTGCAGACTGGAGTCTTTCTTTTGACCAGGGCATAATATTCCCACTACAGGCAATAGCCAGCTAACGCTCCAGCCATTCTGTAAATAAGTTAATCCAGTGTTTGCATTTGGTCCCTCCTGCGAGAGCTAGAGACAGAACTGAGGCGTTTATTGTACAGACTGAGTGCTCATCTATGCTGACTTTTGGAGTAAATAAAGTGTCAAATGTATGCGCTGAGCAATGCTATTTATGTTATCTAGACAAGCTGAGAATGCATCATTATGCTGTACTGTGCTTTCCCTGATCCGAGAAAGCGAACCACAAATCTTTCGGCTGTTATCTAGCAAGTAGTTGTATTCCACTTTTACATCAACAGCAGTAGGGAATGCAACGATTTTTTTTCAGGTGCCACATATATTGTGATACACTGCCTGTCCTGAAGGTCATGATTCAAATCATGTTGGGAACAGATTTTTATCTAGTCTGAAAACATTAATCACTTACAGTTTTACACCTAAAATAAAGCAAACAAAAAAGGTCTAACAGAAGTGTAACAAAAATAAAAGCTACCCTTATAAATCTAAATTTTAAAAAGTCTTAAAAAATGGTGCAATTTGACCACTGCAGTATCAAAAAACAGGCTACTGAGTATTCTGAGAATTCCCCCTTGACATTGCTTGAAGATAAATTTGTGTAACACACCTGTGAGGGTTATTCACTGACACTGCTGCATACCTTTAAAAAATTTAAGAATTAGGGATTAAAAATTCAGTATATTGCATATTTTGGTGGGATTACATGGGGTATTTGTTTATAATTAAAGATTTCTCTTTTTTTGGTGAGTAAAGAAACTGCAAAAGCCTTCAATTTCTTATCTTAGTGTTACATAAAGGTGAATTTGGCCTACAATGTGAGATCTGAAACTGAATTACAACTTCATAAAAGGACCTAGAGTTACTTTGGTCAGACTCAGAGTCAGACCTTTCTTGAACGCAGCTTGATTCTAGATGAAAGACTGCAAACCATCCCTCCCTTTCAGTGACAATTTGGGTTCAGAGAAAGTGCGTGGTCAGACTGGATCTGGGCCCATTTTTATTAACTGGTATCAAAAGCAAAGATTTTTGGGCAAACGGCTGAAATTTCTTGACTTTCACTGACATCAAACCAGGAAAAAAGAGCTTTGTCATACAGACAAGTGTTTTAGTCTTTAGGACACTGGAAAGTACTTTAACTTGATGCCTGTAGCTGCTTCATTAGTTTGGCCTTGATTGTTAGATAAGGGCTTATGCAAGTGGCTGTAGAACCTAAAAGGCTGTTAATAGTCTGAAATAACTGAAGCAGCTTTCTTCTGCAGTGTGGTCCATTTTAGCATTATAAATTCACTTTGGATGGGAGTTCCTCTATTAAAGAAGGTTGGTTGTTTTTTTTCAATCTCTGCATTTCTATGAAGAAAGAAATCAGCATTTTAAGCATTTAAATGTCTTCTGGGCAGTAGCTATTTTTCACACAAGACAGTATTTCAGGACATCTTTATTTTCTTTGAGAAACTCTGCAAAAATACAGTATAATGTCAGTTATTGCTGGATGTGCATGCAGAGCAATATTGTTCTGTTGCCTGGTAACCAGTGAGAGGGAGGCACTTTGGAAACACTGATAGAAAACGAGAAAGAGAAAGCTTAACTGCACACACTTGAGCAGAAGTCTTATAACACTGGTATTTGTTCCAGGTACGTTTGAAGAGGAGTTTGGGTCAAGGTTCTCATAGGCTTTTGTGAGGTTTTTTTCCCATTAAAAAGCCCAGTTGGTTATTCTCTCGTGTTAGAATTTAACAACTTATTTTTTCGAGCCAAGTTTAAAATTTGTGTACTTTGATAAGAGGAATGTTCCTTTTTCTTCACATACATTCTTGAATACTTTCTGAAGGTGTGTTCTCCTTAGCACAGTGCACTGATAGCATTGTAAGAAAATAAATATGCAGAAGTGTTTTGAATGGATATTCTTAAAAGTGCTAGATGATCACAAATGTATTTTCAAAGCTCAAATGCTCTGATAGTTCCTGGATTACTGAAGTGCTAGGTATTGTAATAAAAACAATCAACAAACAATAGATTTGCTGACTCAAACAAACAAACATGAAAGAAAAACAGAACATATTTTAGCTGGATTTCAGTCTGGCCATAGCTTCCTCTTTTACATGCAACAGAAAGTCAGCAGAAAATTAAGGCAGAAGAGTTCCTAGGCACCAGTTTAACCTTTGGCCAAGCTCAGACAAAGTGCTCATGAGGATTTTCACAGGCTGGGTTACTGGGTTGTTCCCAGACGCCTCCCTGACTTCCTGCTTCTGACCAGTGACAGAGGCAGACGTCTTTTTTGCATGGTCTTCCTTACCGTAGAGCGAGCAGGAAGTGCTGAATGCCTGTGAGGCAGTTTATTGCCGCAAGGTCTGCAACGTTGTTTTGAGAAGCTAAAAGGGTTGTGTAGCCCAAGTGCAATTTGATACAGTCTTCAAATTTCAAGGTGTTCATTTGAAGGGAACTGAATGCAACTTTTATTTTGTCCTGACAGCTAGTTAAGCTCAGAAGCTTTAGTAAACCTTGTTGGTTTTACCTGTGGAGCCATGGTTTACTTCATGTCAAACCTTGGTATGCTATGAAGCCAGAGTGACACATCTTTAGATGTTGATCACTCCACTGATTGTTGTGCACTGGAAAAATTAAGGTCACAGACCAACTCTTCCACAATAACCCTCTGTGGCCTTCAGCTGGTGGCAGATTTCATGTGCAGGATGAAAATGCATGAAGATAATGATGAAATCAGCATGTTAGCTTTTCACTTTTCAAGAGCAGCTTGAATATAATAAAAAATATATAAGTGCACAAGCACTGCAAAAGTCTTAATTAGGATCTCACTGATTAATATTTTCTATTTACTTGTATAGGTAATGTAAACATATCAGGACCAAGAAGAAATTTTGCTCTAATAGAAAGCTTTGGAATTTTTGCTGAAAACATTAATCTTAGATATTTGATGAAAGTCTGAAGGAAGCTGGAAGACGAGCACTGTTGTTCTGACTCCATGTTCGACTCACTTGTTAACAAATTAATTCCTCTGAGCTCTTAAAGCCTTGCCCCCAGTGTGTCGCTGCAGAAACAAACAGTGTCAAGAGAGGTCTGTAAGGGCCAGACGTGGCTGGACTTTCCTATCAGGCCTCATGAAAGGTGCATCCTCTTTCTCTTCTGTGCTTGGTACATCAAAGAAAGAACTGGTAAGTGACCACAAAACCTCATTCTTTGTGAATTTCTGTTAATGATGCTACACAGGAAAATATACCAGTAATGAGGGCAGACAGCCATTCAGTTACTGTAGAGGAAGAACGAAAACTAAGTCTCGCATTGAATAATTGCCTTACTGGATTATAGGGGAAAGAATCAGCTGCCACACTGCAATACTAGCTTACAACTAGACAGGTATCATAATGCTGGGGTATCTTGATGTTCTTTTTCCATCAGAAACGCCAGTAAGTTCGGGGTCTGGTCATTTGCCTTGTTTTCAAAAAGCTCCCTAAGAAAGATGCAGGAACTAGCATTGCTGCAAATGTTTGCCAGAGAACAAACAAGGGGTGACAGGGACTTAGCCATGCTCTGCAGGGCAGGTTTGAGGTCACACTCAGACCCTGGTATGTCCTATCCTTTCAATCTCAACACCCCACAACACTGGACAAATACACAATGACTATGAGAAGTACCTTATACTTGTTAGAAGCGATTGCATACTTTTTCCATGGGGTTGTATTGAAATGTGATACAGTAATTGTTCACTATGAACTTGCATATTTCAAATAATTTGGAAGGCAATTATTATTGCATAAAGCATTTGTGCAATAATAATAACTGTGTATAATCTCATGAAGCGTTCAATCATTCAAAGTGCTGAATAGCCTGTGTCCATCGAACAAAATATTTAAGGGCAGGTTTAGCTTTACACAAGTAAGTAGTCCAATTGACCTCACTATGGCCACTCATCTACTTCAATGTCAACATGTATCTAAGTGCTTTCCTGGATTAGGGCCAGAACATTTGGTCTTTTGTAAGACAAGGCCCTAAGAAGATCTGTTGCAAAGGGCTGTAGCCTGCAGGAGTCCCGGGAAGGTGAAGCAAAATAAAAAAAAGACAATCACTTTATAACATAGTTATTCATTTATTTAAGGAATGTAGTTTATCATTAATGATTTGCATCACTGCAGAGAAGACTATTATTATATAAAGACAGCAATACTGAGGAATGGACAGGAAACATTGTGGCAATTAAGGCACAGACTTCACTTAACAGTACAAGCAAAGACCTTTATTATCTCTCAAACTCCATATTTTTGTGTTTCTTAACTGTCCACGCACAGGCAAAGCTGTTACCATTGGTTCGAGCCCTGTGTTCATGCCGCTGAACTCCCTCACAACTGGTTCAGGCAATGCAGCGCACACAGCTGTGATTGGTGCAAGCAATGCAGCGCACAGCACCCCGCACACTGACTTCAGTGGTTACCTTCCACAACATTGTATACTGCACAAGCCTTCTTGGCTCAAGGACAGAGCCCCACTTGTCAAGGTCGAAGTTGTAATCAAGCTGGAACTCATCCATTCCCACAAAACATCATTAGGTTTTTGAAACATGAAACAGGCCTGGAAAGCAGAGGGATTTTGACAGAGATCATTATTACCCCCTCGAGTTATGGGGTTCTTTGGCACTCATTTTGCAGTGGGGTACTATTTTGTGCATTACTGCTTCTGAAGTCCCAGCAATGGAGAGGGATGTGGCATATAAAAATGAATATAGTTCCAAAATTGGCTTGCCTGAAGGACCGAGTACAATCTTTCCCTCCCAATCCCTAGCTCTCTGAAGGGTCCCAAGTCCATGAACTGTAGTCCACAGAGGTTCAGTGCAGCTGTTTGCTCTTGGCCACACTAAAAAGTGGGAAAATCTAAATACAAGATCTCTCTCTGTATTGATCAAAGTGAATAGAACATGAGCCCAACCATGTCATTGAATCAAAGATATTTCCCTTCAGGGTAGCCAATGTCGCTGTGGTCTTGTAGGTCTTAGTTGATACAGTCAACCTAACTTCATGCTCATATATGTAGACAGAGAGTCTTTAATTTATGAGTTGAATTTCTCAATTGCTGTCTTTTTACAAGAAAACCAATATCCTGTATGTAATTCATTTTAGCTGAAAGCATGATAAAGAATACTCTGAGAGCCCTAGGCTACAGAACAAAATACAGATATTCAGCTAATTTCTGTAAGTTTTAATTAGGTCATAGCTTGCAAGATGTAAAATATGTAATGTCAAGCTGCTGCCCAGTACTTTTTGTTTCTCTGGGAATCACCATCCTCCTGTTTGTATTATAGAGACTTTTTGCCACTCTGACAACCAAGGAATCCATATATCAACTGATCTAGCACTACTCTTTTAGGCTAAGGTAAGGCAGAAGGGAGGCTATAGCTAATTATAGCTTGCACTTGAAAGAAAAGTAGCTCCATATGTAGAATAGTATATTTTACTACTTGGGGAATTGTAATGTCAAACCATTGCATTAAAGTGTAAAATCAAGATGGAAGCTTTGCTTTGCCTGGCAGATATTTCAGAGAAATTTGTGCTAGAGAACTGAAAGGTTAGTCTTTAACTACAAGGAAAGGAAAGAATTACTATGCAGTGAGTATATCTTACATTACTTCTGTTTAAATTTAAAAATATACTAGACAGTATCAGGAAAACTAGTTCACATATAATGAACCCATCTTAATGCCTTAGGGTAAAGTTATTTTTTGCTGAATTCATTTTGGATTCCCACTGGATTCATAAGTCATTCACATATTACAATCTTAAGTTGCTTCCAAACCCCAGAAATTCAAATAAAGTACCTATTTATAGAACCTACTGTTTTTCTGGCCAATTTTTCTCTTTTCCTTGGGCAACTCATGTTTACGTTTACAATCACTATTTGTGAGGTGTTTCCCATGCTTGGTACTGGGGAACAGTGCTGTATATTATTCTTTAGCTTTATTTGGTCCTTTCACATAGTTTGTCTTGCTGGAAACATCTGTTTCATCTGCTTCATGTAACTTCATCTATTTTTTCCAGATCACAGCTTTGTATTTTATTTTAAAAAAGTATTATTTGTTTTAAACAAAGGATACTCACCACAGAATGTGGAAACAAAGAAACCAGTAGTGAACATGTGTGTGTGTGCGTGTGTGCGTGTGTGCGTGTGTGTGCGTGTGTGTATCCCCATCATCCAGAAATCATGCTGATAAACAATGTAAAACAAAGCGTTATTAATAATTCCATAAGCTATTTAAAAAAAAAAGCCAAAGAGACTGTTTTTTTTTACAGTTAAACAATATTTAAACATATTAAGTGATACCTCCTCAGTCAGAAGTAATGACTGAAATCAGCAGAATTGAAAGTTCTGAGTTAATTGGTCAGAAAAAGAGCTGAACTTAGTTCTAAAGAGTTGGGATAAACACACCTGCATTTCTAAATGCCCAGGGAGCCTTTGTGAGGCCTTAAAGGAGATGAAGTTAAGCAAATCAGTCCCTGAATTTCATTACCTATCTTATGTTAAAATGCTGCACTTAATGAAGATTAATCAAGATAATTTTCCTTTCATTGACACCATCACCCTTTGCACCTGTACAGAATCATTTATGTAAAGTGGCTGGTATTATTATGGTGCCTCTTACTTGAGACTTCAAATAAGATTAAAGTGTATGAGGTGCCTTAAAATAATTAAACCAAATGAAAATACAAAGATGTAGACTGGTAGAAAGCAGTGAAGCCCACTGATGTACACTGGCGGATCCTTTGGGCACACACAGTGCTTCAGTTCTTCACTGCTCTTTGTCCTAAATACCTCCTAGCTACACACATATGCACCACAAGACATTCTTATAGAAGAAAGGTGACCCAGTGCTTAGAAAGGAGGTCAGGAATTTTGGGGGTCCCGGATCCATTTTCAACCTTTAGACATTTCCATTACCCAGGGAATGTCTATGTGGTCTTTTGCAAGCAGATGCCAGATCACACTGTCTGTGCTCCAAGCTGGATGGGTAGGTGCCAGCTCTGATCTGGGTGATGCCACGTATTTATGGTGTGGCAGTGGCAGTGAGCCTTGATCTTGACTGGGGCCTTTAGTCTTCTCTGTAATGCAAATACAAGTAACATTTATTAAAAATTATTAAAATCAGTAATCAGATCTTATTCTTCAGAGATATGCATTTTCATGTTCTGTTTCTTGCTTGGGAAGAACTTAGGAACTTAGGTGGGAAAAAGGGGGAATTTTAAATGGAGCAAAACCCCAACATCCACTTTCCCCGCAGAAAGTCACTTTATTAAATACTGAAATAAGTAATGCCAAATAGTAGAGAAGCACACATTTAGGCCTCAGCTGCTTGTGCTGGACAAAACACATATGGAACATATCAATGTTAGCAATGTTGTCTGAAAGAGAAAATGCTTTCTTCAGTCTCTGTCTGTTACTTCCTCATTGTATCTGAACGAGGGGAGCTCTTACATTCATAATCATTTCATGAGATTGGTCCAGATTTTTCTTCCTTTGTAGAGTCATAACCCTTGACAGCTAACTAAGTTCTTTGAATTTTATTTTAGTATTGTATTTCAATACATTCTTTGCAATAATATATATTTCTTCCATATGATCACCTTTTTTAAAATTTTCCTTTTGTCTTCAACTCTGTTTTCCAATTCCAGTGGCTAATGGTTCTTACTCCCTTTCTCATACCATGGCTTTCCATATACCAGTTCTTTGGCTTTATCTCCCTTTCCAATTTCAACTTGCCCTTTACCTCAGAGTTCACTGTTTTCTTTTTTCCTGTTACTACATTAGCGCTATGGAATATGATGACAGTAATCCTGAGACTTGTTATGAGTAAATGTTGTTAGTTTTTACCATTATGTCCTTTTGTCTTTCTCTGCTGTTTTATCTTTTCATTTATTTTCTTCATTAATTTCTACTTTTTCTGGAGTTTCTTCTTCTATCCTTAAGCAGTGACTTAGGAATGCTCAGAGGATTGAACTTGGTTGTAGTTTTTTATCTTAGATGAAGGAGGAAGAAGCAATTAATACAATGAGTTCAAGAAAAGTGAAATGCATAGATCCCCAACAGAAAGGGGGAGCTGGATGGAAGAATGAAGGATGGAAGGATTTTTTCCTATACAAAAAGGAGTGCCAGCTGCAACAACTTTGTTTTCCCAGCCTCCAGATACATGCAGGCAAAAAGGAAGAAATTCTTCAAGTACTGCCTGGTCTTACCACTGTATCAGTAGAGACTCCTCTTCCTGGCGACTCTTCTTCCAGGGGTACATTGCCATAGCAAAGAACAGAAGTGGGGAATTTCCTTTCTATATTTTTTTGGCAGAAGAAAAGTGGTGCTTTCCCCTTACTTCATCTTCTGTTTACTCAGAAAATGAAATTCCTGTGTATTAACAGCGAGGTTTTGTATATATACATTTATCTGAAAATCCAGAGAATATATGAAAAGTTCCATTAACGGGCAGAACCCTGATTTTCATGGGTGGTTTATGCAAAATATGAATGTTTCAGAGAAATTAAGAATATTTTCTGCCTACTGCACTCCCACCAATTTGTGGTAATGGTACACTAGATGCTTAGTTAAGGTCTTCTGACCAGGTGTTCCAACCATAAAGCTATTTCTAGTAAAGAAGTTTTGATGCATGTGAAAGCATCTATAAATACTGTAACCTACTCGCATTTTTAAAGCTAAACATAAAGAAAACAAATATGGCTGTTGACTTGTGCTTCAGAAGTTGAAAGGTTTGGTAACAAATTAAATGGTGGAATTGACTTCTGTTCCTGTGCTGGTTAGTGCAACCTGCCCAAGCCTACCATCCCTATGCAACAAGAGACAATGTTAATTTTACATATGCGAGCAGTACAAAAGTAATTAATGGGATTAAGGAACTGCTTCACAAGCTTTTCTACAGGATACAATCTCACCGGCTCTTGTGATGCACTCTACCAGTCTCCATGTCAAACAGCATGAAAAACTATGTTCCACCATGTGTTAGTAACCTTTTTAAAAAACTGTTTCATATTTGTGCTATATGATTTTTCCCAAGTGACTATAAAAGGAAATGCGTTTGTGGCTTGGGGTATGATGAGTTTAATCAACCCCTCTCCTCCCTCCACCTCTTTTATGAGCATATATTAAGATCACCATATGATTTCTTGTAATTCAGAAAAGTTACTAGGCTAAAGTGAAGGATGTGGATTCTGACTAGCATTCATTAAAAGAACTTCATTCCTCTTTTACACAGATCTTTTCCTCTTTCTGAGGTATTGTCATAAGCCTTCTAACAAAAGAAACCCACACCAGGATATAGTGAACTGTTTATCCGCAGAAGCGTGTCTGTGTTAACTTTCCTATTGTGTCTTCAAAGTGAAGACATAACACGCTGCAACATCTCCTAAGCATGTGTAGGCCCAGTGTTTACCCTCATGGACATGATAAAATGAAGACAATTTTAGAAGGAGCTTTGCTGACAAAAATAAACCTATTTTATTTACTTACGCTCCCACAATGGAAGAGATGCAATTTTCCTCAAAGCAGTGAAAGTGTTTAATATTCTGCTATGAAGAGAATTTGCAAAGCACATCAACCTGAAACTACCAACAAAAAGCATTCTGGTTTTTTTCTATGTGAGAATTTAGTGAAAGGTTTTGATCAGTATTAACAATTTGGTTAGTTTGCAAAAGAAAAGTTCAGGTTTGAAGAAGTTGTAAAAGCTTATTGTGGGCTATTTTATTTGCATGCTCCTGTAATAATAGACTCAGATGCCTCAAATTACAAAAGCAGATGACTTATGAAATGCCTTCTGCCCCAGAAGTCAAATGTCTCTGTGCATATCCAGCAGTTACTAACAAATATAAGGAGGGACAAAATGAAATTCAATCCTTTGCAGAATCCTGGCTCTCAGCCTGTTTTGTAACTCTGTAACTTCTCCTTAGAGGGCAGAGTACAACCCTAGGAGACGGCAAACGCTGTTTGTGTGCTCTTTCTAATGATGCATCAGAAACACTTCAGGAACAGGTCTGTTGTTGTGGTCTCTCCAGTGAAATGTATGTGCCTCAGCTGAAATGCGCATTCTGAAAGTCTTACCCACTTTGTCTCTCTCTCCTAGCAGAAGAAAATACAAAGTTTTGCTGCACAGAAACCTTACGCAATATAGCCTCAAATATTACTGTTACGAAATAAGTTTTTTTCCAAATGGTGATACTAAAATCAAACAAAAAAGTTTTTATTTTCAGCCTTTTCAAGAGTGGCAAACAAACAACTTTCTGTTAGAATATGATAAACTCTCATTTCCAGATAACTTCAGGATCTGTAACAGAGTTACCCAAAATCAGTGCCTAGGTTGAGAGTTTCAGAGAGATTTAATTTCTGGTTCGCAAACTAAGGCCTTCAGGGAGCCTGATTTCCAGAAAGTCCTGCATGTCTGCTCTTTAACTTTCCATTAAGTGTCTATTTCACTGTTTTAAAAGCCAGGCAATACTGTTGCTCAGTTTTGAAAAATCTTGACCTTTTTTTAAATGTATGAGCAAAGAGTCTCATTTCCAAAGCAACGTGATTTAAAGCTACGATGCAACCAACTAAGCAACGCCACAGCATGACAGTCTTCATAACAGACAGTTCAGAGAAGAACTTTTGAATGATCCTGATTTGGAAAAACACTCCTTCTGGATTCAGTAGTCTGTACGGGAAGACTTGATTTACTGTTAAGCTCCTGTTAAACCTCAACCGTCAAATTTAGTAGGCTGGTAGCCAAACTAATTGGCATGATAGGTAGGATAGAGAGTTAACATTCCTTAAGCTGCCATTAATAGGCTAAAATGTTTGAGCTGCTTGATAAAAAAAAAAGCTTGTATTTACTGCAAGTACAATGAACTTTCAAAAATTATAAACATCATTAATTTCAAGTACGCAATGTTAAAAATTGCTTTCCAGTAAACAAATCTGTCAATTTAGCCTAAGTTTGCCTACCTACCTTTTTGCTCTCTTTAGTGCACATCCGTTCACATTCCCCTACTTGTACCGTCTGTTCTTTTTATGTGCGTATGACACACCTGCACTATACAGATGTTGTATACAATAATGCATTATTTATAGCTAAAATTTGCTTGGGATTAATTATGAATTAGATTCCGACTGTAATGGGACTACTTAAACATGTATACTTAATTATAAACAAGTATAATAAGTTATGTGCAAGACTGTAACGTGAACAATCAATCCAGGCAATTTAAAAATTATCATTGGAAATGTAGAGATACTTATAATAATGAAAAGCCATATTCCAAGCAGAGATATCAGAAAAGCAACATTTAAACAAGATAATTGCCGATTAAAGTTTTTCATGGTTGGAATAAAACATATTTAAGATATTAGTAATAATCTGGTATTTAGTTTACTCAAATACTGGTCATTCAGTTACTGATCATGGGTGTAAACAAAGCCTGTTTCTCAGCAGGCTTCTACTGCCACGCTATTTGAGTTAGAGAAGTTCAATGAGTGATAGCAGCTTAGCCATGGAACTCTGATATTTAATAGGATTTTATGAAAATAGCTAATATGTGCACATGACAGCAAGTTCTTACAGTTAAATATTGCCACAGAGGTGTCTTTTGATTCCATCATAATCCTTATTTCATCTAACAATTAAATAAATAGAGCTTGCTGAGGCCACTGTTGAATAACGATAATGAGAAAGTTTCTTCACCCTGTGATCTTCAAAAAGTTGTGGCAAAGTATACGGTTCACCGTAGTATAACATGGACTTATTCAGAAACCTGAGCACACCAGGATAAACAAGTTGTCTATAAAGTAGCCCAATCTTGGTGGGCATTTCTGGGACTTTGGTTTATCAGTAATGCTTCATTTTCTATATGGAAGTATTTTTCTACTTAATGCATTCAAAATGCATCTGAATAAACTCTTTGCTAATGTAAGGAAATTCTGTATAACAGGATGGGGCAATAATAAAAATCAGTGAATGGTCATCAGAAGAAATCTCAGATTCGGAGAAATAATTATTATTTGCTACCTCCATCTTTCTAGCACAACCTTTCTAGTTTATTGTCCGATACCATGTTTTTATCTTAGTTAAATTTCAGTAATTAGAGTAAGTATAATGCCAGTACTATTACATTGACTTGTGTCCTTAAGATGAGGTCCAGAAGTTTTACTGGTTCCTTTGCATTAAATCACCACTTTACAGCCAAAAGCCTGGGAACGCCTGCAGGTCTTGATATCATTCATTACAGAACTGACATCGCTAAAGTTCAATGATTTCTTTTCCAGTGGTATTATCTTGTTTCTATACAGGCTGGACAGATAAGCCGGGTTGGAAAAGGGAGGTGTTTTTTCTTCACTTTTTCTCTGAGACAGGACTGATCAAAATTGCTAAAGGCCTTAAAATGGTGTTTTAGTATGTGCATCTTAAGAAGCAAAATAACAGAAAGCACACATCTTCCTCACCAGTTTACTGGCAATGCTGCATGACAAATTATTCTAATAACATTTTGTACCTGTTGCACGTAAATCTCATCCTCCAGAAGAAACACTGACGATCCTAATGACAAAGTGTCTCCTGTAGGGATGGTCTTCGATGTGCACATCTGCAGATACAATGCTGAATGTTCCTTTAATATTCAAGGCTGCCTTTTCCTGCTTAAATCGCAAGGTGAGATGTTCAGGCAAGAGAGCAGGTGAGATGTTCAGGTATGAGCAAATGGTAAAATCGCTGCATTTCCAGCTAATGACAACCACAAACTTTGGCTGTTTCAAATCTTCAGTTAAATATTTGTGTCCCTCAGTGTTTACAGCCTAAACCCTGCAAATGTCTAGGTTTTCATTTAAACCTAAGCAATGCTAATAGTTTGATTAATATTAGGAACCATAGCTATGAGTGCTGTAGCAGTGTCGGTTTCTGAACTTCCTTGACCCACTAGAAATGACACTGAATAAGCAGTATCCTCCAAACAGGATCATACTTTCCTCCAAGCTGGATCATACTTCATGGTCCCTGTTTTCTACATTGACGAACACAGTCCACATTGCCTGCAAGTCATGGAGCACAGATTAAAGATTTATTACATGTATTATGCACCTGAAGCAGATTTAATCTGTGGGAGTGGGGTGGCACTTTCATGAAACAAAAACAAGTGGGTTCCTGTGTCGTAGCTACCAGACCTCCACCTCAAAGGTGGTCTTTTCCTTGCTACTAAGACAACTATTTAGTAAGGCCCACAAGCAGATTATTGCGAAACTCCAGCCACATTCCCACTTGTGCTCCATCTTCTTTCCAACCCAGTGCCTCTTTCTATCGTGTGGCACAGCTTCCTGAGGGAAAAACTCCCATCAGAAGCACTCTGTAACTTGGTGACTGTCTAATGGCAGTGGGGACATGGACGTGAATCCCTTCTGGATGGGGGGGATTGAAGTAAGGGGTCTCAAACTCCAAGCGATCTAATAACTAAACACGGACAGAGGAAGGCATTGCCCCTGCAACTCTCAGTGTTTCAAAGGAGTGAGCTGCCCCTCAGTGTCCTGAAGGAGAAGATGGAGATGTCTTCCCTTTGAAGACAGCTCAAGACTGTGGGCCACCAATGGATGGAGGCACCTCTCTGCAATCTGTGGTAAGGCCCTGGAGCTGAGGGAAGGGACTGAAAATCTGGTCTTCTCTCCAGCGTTTCCACTGCAAGACTCTCTGCACCAGCACACCAAATTGGTGTATTTATGCTACCTTATTCAAGGTATCTATGATAGGTGTCCGATCTCTGGTGCCCAGGCTCCAGACATAGCCAGCAATCTCCAGAGGGCAACTGGGGGAACCAAAGTTAAAAGCACAGTGCTTTTGTTTATAATCTGAGTCTAGCTCCTGCATTAAGTGCTTCAGCCAAATGCTGAAGGTCAGCTGGCGTGGGCCATCTTGGGTGTCTCTTTGCTCAGTGTGACTCTTTGCACTCCTGTTTCTGTGATTCCTAATTTTGCCCACGCTCTCGATCTAGCACCTCCCTGACTGACTCAACTTCTGAATTTCAAGCAGAGGGCCAAGTGCGGCATTTCAGTTCCCTTTATTTAACTTCATAGTGAAATATCAAGCTATTGCAACACGCAGCCGTGTCAAGAGGTAAAAATAAACATGTGAATCCCTGAATTATTCCTCACATGCAAAGTCACTCGTGTTTGTCTCACAGCAAATGTAAACAAGTACGTATTGGGTACATGAGGGCACACTGGCCGTGTCTGCTGTGCTGTGAACACAGCTCTTAGGGTAATCACCAAGTTGCAGCTTTCATTAAGCCTTTAATATTCCAGCACTCCATCACCTTCTTCCCTGTATTAATTAACGGATCGATTTGGACCTGTCAGCTCCCACTTTCCCCCTGTCATTAGCTTCGGAGAAGCCCCGGTGGAAGGGAGAGGCCGCCTCCCTGGCGGTGGCTGGCGGCTGAGGGTCACCCTCACGGTGCGCGGGAACGACCGTT
>NW_010199121.1:0-5435 GCF_000695765.1 Mesitornis unicolor
GAGCTCCACGTCTACTCCCCTGACCTGGCTTTTCCTCACCGTTGCTGGTAAATGGCAAGAAGGACGGCGTTTAACAGCGCCGGGAAACAGCCCCCTCTGCGGGACACGCGTACCAACCCTCCCGTCCTTCCCTACGACTCCTGGAAAATATTGGGCGCCCCCGACTGCCTAAACCAGGCCAAGGGGCTGGAGTGCTTCCTGCTATACTTCCTGCTATAGTCCTTCTCCCCGCTCTGCGCAAGCGGGTGATGCTGAAGAGCTGGTTGCAGACTGCAGCCGTGGTGCCCTCTCGCCTCTCCCTCAGAGGGGCAATGCCCGCTTAAGCTGTCTGGCATCAGCGGGGTTTCCCGCCAGCGGAGGAGTCCCCAAAACTCCTAGCACGGCCGAAGAGAGAGGGGAGCTGCTGCTCCCAGCGGCGAGTTGGCGTGACAGCACTAGTGTCGGGGGTGACCCCATTCCCCCTCTTTGTTCTGTGGATAGAAACGACCTGATTTTACTCCTGCTTTTTGGAAACGGTTCCTACTAACCGCTCTCTCGATCTTTCCTTCCCCACATGAACTGAAAACCTTTAATTCAACCTCTCGCCCAGCCCCCTCCCCTGTCTCTTTTTTTTTTTTTTAAATAAAAGCTCTTGCCTTTAGGAGAAGTATAATTGTGACCCTGCCTGATCCACTGAGCCTCCTGTTGGGAGCAGTTAGCTGTGGTTCCATTAGGCCAAAGGACCTCCCAAGTGGCGGTGGTCTGGGTGTCATAGGAGGGGACTCTGCACATTGTCCATTCTTTCTCATCAAAGTTCCAGGCACCGTGGAGCCAGCAGTTTGGTGGAGCAGGCAAATAGTAAACTAGCCTCCCCCCTCCCTGCTCAATCCAGGAGCCCGCAATCTTTCTGAGACGCAGAAAAAGGAACAAACTTTTTCATAACTTTAACTCCACGGTGTGATTTACATTTCCGGCTGCTCTGTCAGAAGGGCAGTAATTTACAGCCTGATAAAAACACTTTTACAACATCAGAGCATGTTCAAGTGGTGTGTTATTATGGAATAATAATAATAAAAAAGATATTTTAAAAGAAGACACACGCAATAAGTTTGTTTTTTTTTACTTTTTTCCGTCATGGCTTTCTAAAAAGACAGATGGATTGAAACCGTAGTGGGGGGGAGGGGGGGATGAGTAGGGGCAGGCTGAAGAAAACGGCGATGAAAACAGTCCTGGGCTTTTGTTTATATGGTGTATATTATAATTCCACGTCTCTCCTATTCCTCCAAGGATTTTGCTTAATGGATACTTCTATTTTCATGCTCTCGGGCCAAATCCTGCTTTTTTTTTTGCCCCAGGGATTGCTTTCATTTGAGCATAGATCTATTGTGTTTAAACAATTTATTTTCTTCTATAACTCATTTCTTCTCTGGAGTCTAAACTCGAGAAAGTCTGGTAGTGTTTATGAAAGGGGAAGCATCTTTTATTCAGTTCTATTTTCTCTGATCCGATATGGAAAGCTTTTCCAAATACCGGAGTAATAGCATTACCCCTTCTTGAGGAGCATCCAGTTTGTTCCAGCCAGGATCCTCCACCAGGGCAGGGCAAGACGGGTCTGGAAACTAATGTACAACATCTCTGCCCTTGTAGAGATGATAAAGTTTAGTAAATTACAAATATGAGAATTTGGCAAACAGTTAAATATTAAAATGATCAAACGATAAAAAAAAAGCAATGAATACACCACATGTAGCAGTTGCAGTTTTCATGGCTTTGGTAATTATTTACACCTGAATCATAGTTTACTTCAGCCATAGTTTCAAAAGTAAACCTTTAAAGAACCTAATTATTTCCAGTTGTCGGCAATAGAGATAAAAAAAAGAAAAAAAAGCGTAGGTTAGTGAGCAAATGCTGTCTCCCGAGCTCTCATAAAAGGCTCTACGTGCATTTCCATCCCGAAGATACAGGCAGCCCCTCTGCGCCCGTCCCCCTCCTCGGCACACATGGGCGTTCACCGTCATCTGGGCGCGCATTTACGGCCTAACGAGCGGGTGCTGAGAGGGTCACATGAGACCATCCGGCTGCATATATATATATATATATGGATTTATATAAAAAAACATGTATGTGCGTGTGTGTGTATATATATAAATATATGTATGTGTCTCTGTGTGTATTCAGTAGAGGCACAATATTGAAGCATGTGTGGATGGACTCGCCAGCTCCTTCCTTCAGCTGTGTAATAGCTCTGTTATTTTTACTAAACGATCAGGATGGCTCTGCGTGACCCTTCGTCGTTTAAAACCATTTTCTATCATTGCACGTGTGCCAGAGGGGTTGGGGAGGAGGAATCGACAAGTCACTGAGAATAACCGGGAAAGCCTGTGATGCATAGCACGTTTTATCTTTATGCAGGCAACGTGTGGTTCACAGGACGGCCTAGGTTTCCACGCGTGGTAGGGGTACGAAGCACATCCACTCCCCGGGGAGAGGCAGCTGGGTTGGGGGGAGCTCCTGCGGCTGGGGGAGGGCAACTTCTCCTTCCCCTTCTGACATTTTCTTCGTACGAATTCGGCGCTTTTTGGGGGAGGAAGAAAGGAAGGAAGAAAAAAAAAAGAGAGTAAGAAAGAAAGAAAAATGAAAAATAAAGAAGGAAAAAAGCAGTTCTCCGCAGCCGGAGCCCTTCGGCCGCGCTGGCCGTGAGGTGTGTGGCGGGCGACAGCGCCCCGGAGCTGAAACCCCCGGTCCCGCCTTGCCTGGGTGCTGCGAGCACATTCCATATTTCACTGCTTCCTCTTTCCAAATCCCCCACAGCCCCCGCCTCGCAGGACCCTCGTGTGCGCTGTATTCTGGGACCGGGCCGGGTTTTTTAAAGGGCTTTAGGAAATTGGCTCGGGCTTGACTACGGGGGGTCCCGGGCCAGGGGAAAGAGACAAGCCGTGGTTTGATTTGGAGTGCAGTCTTTCGCAGAAGGGGCTGTGCCCCCTCTCTGCGCACCGCGCATCAACCGCGCATCCCCCAGACCTCCTTCTCCCTGCCCAGTCGGTGCCTGGCACGGAGGGCGTCTGCACTCGCCAAGCTGTGGGAATGCCAGATAAAAGAAAGGGAAAAAAGATCCGCAGACACTTAAAACAAGCAAACAAACAGACAACTTTCTGAATCTTCCCTAAAACAGCCAGCGACCTAAAATTAGCAGACCTGGGAGGGTTTTATAGGCACCCCCTCTCCATGACCCGGAGTAACGCATCCGGCGCTGGCTATAACAGTATTTGGACAAATGCACGTATGTCGAGACATGGATAAGAGAGCTCTGCATCGCCTTGGGTTAGGGGCTCAGTCCTCAGGAGGTTTTGGTGGCTGGCTCCCACCGAGTACAACAGCTGTTGTTTCCCGCCGGACAACGAGCTCGGAGGTTTTGGGTTTTTTTTACGCCCCTTGGCTGAGGGAAGGGAATATCACGCTTGATACAGGGAGGCGAGAAGGCACATAAACTGTAACTCATTTTCTAGAGGTAAAGCACCACAAGCATATGCTTAGTCATACTTTTTATTTTTGATGGCCGATCGTCTCAATAGACGTCAATACCGTTATATTTAATATGTCACGTTATTTGCAATGACATTACTTGCGCGTTTTTCTTATTTTTGAAAACAGACACGTTTGACCTGTTCAGCCCTAAGAAGACAAACACTAACCTGAGATTTAAAAAGTACAACTTATTAAAGACGGGCAGCGATAGTTCCCAGAGCAGCCTCCCATGAAAAGCAACTAGAAAATAGAGTTTGAAACATGATACAGTCATATACTATATTCTAACTGAGTCTAAGCTGTATAAGCATAGGTGGTGTTTAAAACTTCAACATTTCTCTGTTATTTCTTTTGCACGCATATGGTTTAAAATAGCTAAAGTGGTCATTTTATTTAGTTGTACATATATAGAGAAAAATATATATAACTCCCCCCAGAGAGAGCTCTGACACCTGTTCTAAGCTCCAAAACGGGATGTCACATGGTAAATGTCTTCTGCATCTTTTTTTTTAATTATAAACACTATTCTCAGACAACATAGCTATAGAAAGCTTTACAAAGCAAACCTCCTACGAAAATATCCTCGAGCTTTAGTTAATTTTCTTCTGGGATAAAAAAGGTGTCGGATTCGCTCCATATTTCCCAAGCCGGACCCCTCCGAGCAGACCTCTGGCAATCTTTTCGCTATTTTATTAAATTCCGTGGAGACTAGTTTGCTGGATGTGCTTGGATTTATTTTCATTTGCTGAGTAACGGGACGAAAATCGTTGAAAAATTAAAAGGACTTGCAGGGAGAGTCAGCAAAAACACCAGACAGACCCAAACATTTCCCCTTTAGGTGAAGCCAAGGCTATCTGGGGGCTCTCTCCCCGAATTATTTGCATCCAGCTCAAGTGTCCGCCTGCTGCTTAGCAGGGTTGCCTCGACGGCTGGGGATGCAGCGGCGTGCCCGGTGCCCGCGGAGCCCCCGCGCATCTCCCGGGCTCAGGGGCGGTGAGGACACCCCCACACACACCGTGTCCCTCACCCATCCCATCGCCCGGCAGCGCCCAATGGAGAGGGAGCGAAGCCGCTGTAATTTTTTTCTCTGCTGTTCAGGTATTTAAAGGACTAAATCGCAACTCCCACGCACACAGTTGGGGTGTGTTGTATCCTATCAATTCATAACAAGGAGGTATTCTGGAAAGACTCCTATGGATATTTATTTTAAAATGTGTGCTGAAAAGATATATGCCGGAGGAAGGTGGGACAGGATTCGGCGTCTCGAGTTTTGTTTCTAAGCCAAAATGGCACAGTTCGGGTTGTGAACAAATGGTTTCCAGAGAACAGCTCTTTTCTCTTTCTTTGCCCTGCAAAAAGTTTGTTTGAATTTTCCCGAAGTTTAAAATGTTAACTAATATTAATAGTAAAAAGACTACTTCAGGGCTTCTTGTTTTAATTTTAAAGGGCTGACATGTGTGATTTCTTTTCTTTTCTTTTCTTTTCTTTTCTTTTCTTTTCTTTTCTTTTCTTTTCTTTTCTTTTCTTTTCTTTTCTTTTCTTTTCTTTTCTTTTCTTTTCTTTTCTTTTCTTTTCTTTTCTTTTCTTTTCTTTTCTTTTCTTTTCTTTTCTTTTCTTTTCTTTTCTTTTCTTTTCTTTTCTTTTCTTTTCTTTTCCTTCTCCCTTTACCCCTCTCTCTTTCCTCTCTCTCCTCTCTTTCTCTTTTTCTCCCCTCTTTCTTGCCCTCTCAGTTTTCCTCCCTCTCTCTGCCTCTTTCTTTCTTGTTTTTGGAAACTCCTTCTTCCAAACGGACTGTGTTCGGGATATTGTTGTTGCGCGTAAAAGAAATAAATAGCCCAATAAATAAAGCAGGCTCCTGTTATGACAAGTTCCAAGCCGGAGCAACATTTTACGAGTTAAAAAAAAAAAAAAGAAGCCCTTTCGGAAAAACA
>NW_010199121.1:5538-5830 GCF_000695765.1 Mesitornis unicolor
CCTTGGACATCTTGGGGGACGGGGCTGGCGCCACTCCCGGTAAGGGGGGGCCTTGCGGGATCAACCCGCAGGGTTTAGCACCGTTAAATCCTCCGCAGAGCCGGCAGTATCGGGGATGGGCAGCTCAGCGGGGTGCTGCTGTTCCCTCCCCACATATTTTCTTTATTTCACCTCTGCCGGCGTGTTAAAACTACTGCGAAAGCAGTGAGGGATCACATTAGCTTTGTGTGAGGGCTGGAGGCTTCCTGACCGCCTTCCGCTGGGAGCTACCCCGGCTCCAGGGGGCGCCTCG
>NW_010199121.1:5902-8339 GCF_000695765.1 Mesitornis unicolor
TTCTCACCCCGGACCACTATCGCTAACCATGCGGCCAGCGTGCGAACAACGCCATCCCGCTGCCTCTGGCTGAAATTTTCTCCAGAAATCGAGAGAGGAAAAAAAAAGGTGCTGGTGCTGGAATTGTGAAGAGTCAAAGTTTAAAGCCAGTTAGTTCCTCTGTAGATCCTGGGAGAGGTTTAACTCCGGCCGGGGTGGGGAGGGGCGATCCCCAGCTGGGGAGCCGGGCTGGCAGCGGTGTCCCCCCCCGGCCGGAGGGAGCCCCCAGCTACCCTCATCACTTGCATGTGCCTGAGACCCGAGCAGTCCTTCTCCGAGCTGCGACAAATGCCGTAACAACTCCCGTGTCGTAAATTACAGAGACCTCACCCTGGCAGGGAGGTGTCGGGGAGGCGTCTCGTTTGTCTGCAGATCTGGAAGGCACGGGAGGAACCGGGCTTGCTGCCGCCTTGCTTTGTCTTTCCCTTCTTCCCCTCACAGCCGCCTCCTCCACAGATGGTGATATTGCAATGACTCACCGATACGTTTAGGTGGAAGGGAGCCTTTTTGTCCACCCCACCCCTCCCCTCCCTTTTTTAAAAATTTTGAAGCTGTTAATTCCCGTTTATGATCGAAATGTTGCTCTCTGCGTTTTGTTCCGTTCTCGTTACCATTGGTTGGCCTGCATTTAATCAGAAGGAAAAAATTCTATCCACAAATGTAGCTATTGTTTGGTTGGAGAGACGAGGTTTGGAGGAGGAATACAGGGAGGACTGGACACCGTGGGTGACAGTGACGGTGCTCTCCCGTAGCCCTGGTTCTGCACTCAAGCCCTTCCTAAAACAGAGCTCCCTCTTTCCCCGACCCGGCTGCGGCGGTATGGGGGAGAACCGGGGGCATGTTATCTCAGGAACACAGCACTAATAAATGTGCTCATATGTTGGACATTCCCTTTGCCTGTTTTATAGGGTTTCGCTGGTGGTGCTTAATGGGCTGGGTCACCGGGACTGATGCTAGCGAGGTTATTAGGATTAAGTAACCTAATGAATAGTACCGCCATTAGCGGGCTTTGAAAGAAGGTAGTTTTCCCTGTAACCCGGTCTTCTGCCTCTTAACACGGGCAATTATTTTAAACTGTCCCTTAATCACAGGTCGGAGGGAGGGGGGCGCTTTTCTTTTTTTTTCACTCGATTGTTTAAAATCGCTCTCTGATGCTCAGAAACTGATTTATTCACAGGAGGTGCCTGTATTTTTATCTCGGTGTTTCTCGGAACCGCTGGGCGAGCCAAGCACCGCGGCCGCCTCCACCACGTCCGGCTGTCGGGAGTGCAGCCGCCAGTGACAGAACCGCCGCTGGTCACTTCCCACCCTGGACACGGGCACCACTCGAGGCGCGGCTCCGTGAGTACTCCAGCACGATTTTTATTTTCTGTCTGTGGAAAACAGAGGGTTATTTTCTTCATGCCTTTTGCCCAAGTCAGGTAAGAGATACGATGGTCGGTTCCCTCTGCAGGGGCTCACCCCGCACTGCTCTTCACCCCTCGCCCCGGGGAACCCTTGGATCCTCCTTCCTGGCGGCCGCTTCACCGCTCCGGTACCATCACAGGGCCCGGAGCCACTCGAGCCGGGGGCGGTAGCGCTTGGGCGGGTGGGGGAGGCCAGGCAGGGCCAGGCTGGCGGTCCTGGAGCCCGTGGCATCGCGGACGGGAGCGCACGCTGAGGTTTGCCCACTCTCCCGGGGACAGATCAGGTAGACAGCAGCGAGCTATTGCGCCATCCAGCGTCTTCTCCGTCGGGGAGAAGCCAAACTTATTTTTTCCCCCAACAGTTTTGTTTTGTTTTTAAATTAATCCTTTTGTTTTTAAATTAATTAAGGGAGAGTCAGAATGTGGCTACTGGTCGCGTGGCTCACTCGAGGAGGCCGTGCCAGCGGTGTGAATCTCTGCTTTAACCAGAGCAAGGGCTAGAGGCTGATTAAATTTGATCAGATCTGTAATATTTGTCCCGTGGGTTTTTGTTTTATATTTAAAACCAAACCAAAACAAAATCTGTGTGCTGAGGCGGAGGAAAGTCGGTAGGAGAGTGTTGGGAGCAGAGGAGTAGAGACCGCAGGCTTTTTGGCCAGGCGCCTCTGAGTGCTCAGCCGGCTGTGGCGGCGGGGCTGGGAGAGGGTCCCCGGGAAGGACGCGGGTTGTGTGGCCGCGGCGGCTGGAGGCCGGAGCGAAAGAAGCCGGGAAGTCCCTGCCCGGCTTCCGCAGCGCTGTCACCGAGCGGCATTTCCCGCGCCTGGCCACATGACGCTGGCAGGGTGAAAAGGACGAGCGGGCTGGTGGCAAAATGCGATGCCACGCTTTGCAGGTATAAAAGCGGTCAGTCAAACACCAAGAGGCACTCCACTTGTCTGACCCGCAGCTGCCGGGACGAGGTTGCTCCGAGGGTCCGGCGGCGAGAGCAGCGC
>NW_010199121.1:8370-10901 GCF_000695765.1 Mesitornis unicolor
GGGGAGGGAAGCTCCAGCCCGCCTGACTTGGAAAGCCTCCACTTTCCCACAGATTTTTCAATCCCCAATACTTTTCACACCCTGTTAGGAGTTAATACCGCCAAAACTGCTAAACGTTTCCATGCCTAAGGGTACGCCCCGCCGGGAGCTGCTCCTGCCGCTTCCTAGGCCTCGGGGGCAGGCTGGGAAGCGCCGCTAGCCCCTCGGAAAGCACTCACTTCCCTAGTGGAAATTCCTCGGATGCTTCGTGCTTAGGCTAACAGATCGGGTCTGCTTTTTTTTTTCCTTTTTTTCTTTCTTTTTTTTCTTTCAGGTGCTTCAGAGGGCAGGGGAGGGGAAGGATTCTCGGGATACCTTTTCGGGAAGAGCTGGGGGATGCTGGGTAAGGTGTCAGACGCCTGTCCCTCGGCGTGGAGAGCCGGCTCAGGGTCAGCGCCAGCAGCCCTGGGAGGCAGGGAAGGCTCCCAGGGAAGGGGGGGGGTGTGTCAAAAGCAGGCTAGATCTTGCATGTAGCCTGCAGATTACCTATTTTTTTAGGGAGGGGTGAGGGTATTTTCAGCGTCTGTGTTTGAGTCTCGCACCTTTCAGCCGCCGGCAGCCGCGACAGCCCCAGCCCAAGGTAAGCAGCCGCTCCGCTCCGGCAGAGCAAAAATGCAGGCAGACCGGGAGCTGACCTCGCCTTTGGTGCGTCCCTAGCCTCACCACTCCCCCCTCCGTCCCCCAAGGCCAAAGGCAGAGAGTGAATCGCTCTTTCCCCAAGGTCACAGGGACGGTGCGCTAACTGAACCCACGCCGCAGGAAAGAGCCGTTCGGGGGAGCATTTCCCGTAATTTTTTTTCCCTCTCTGAAATAATCGCTGGGAAATTCCGTGTGACATTTCTTAGCACTCCTTTCAAAACCAGAAAAGCCGACCAACTGGGGTCTCCACAGCTCGCAGAAAGAGCACTCGTCTCCGAGAAGCACGAAATGCACCCAGAAGGCCTGATCTTGCAGTGTTTGAGAGGCAGGCCAGCTGAGCCCAGCCTGTGAGGCAGTTGGGTTTGGCTGTTGGCACTCAGAACCTCAAGCATTTTGTTCAGTGTGTTTGGCCCCAAAAAACAAGGGACTTGTGCCCCATGCAAAGCGGCCGCATCTCTGAAGCCCAGCACTGCCATGCTCCTCTCCAGCCCTTCCAGCCCCGCGGGTACGCACAGGGATTAATCTCTTCTTGCACCCCGCAGCTCACCAGCAGTCCTCCTCTTGCAGTAACTCCGTGAAAGACCGAAATACTGGCTTGCTGGGCATTGAGCGTGCGGGATGAGCCTTTAGCTGCTCTGTCCCCAGTCCCCCCGGCGAGCGCTCTCAGCGCTTTAAACGTTGCGGCATAACTCAGCTCCGCGTTTGCTCTCCGTTCAAAACCTTTTAAAACTTTGTGGCGGGGAAGGGAAATCCGTCAGTAATACGCACTTGGCGGGATTTGACTGTTGCCCTGATTTGACTTTTCCCATCGCCGTCGGGAAATGCACAGCGGGCCGGCTGCGGTGTGCGCGGTATGGCGGAGAGGAATGGCGGGTGCGCTGACAGAATGGCAGCGAGGAGCAGGCTGCGGGGATCTCCAAGAGAGGCTCGTTCCCAGGCGGAGAACGAAGATATTTCCCCGGCTGCGCTGTCGCTGCCCCTGCCCGAGGAACACAGCCCTCTACGCCTTCGCGCAGCCTCTCCCTGCCGCTTCTGAGGGTGGAGCTGCATCCCACGGGCTGCGCTCGCAAACCGACAAGGGGAAGCGTGTGTGACCGGGGAAGGGTATGCTTCGGTTTTGTCTAGAACTTACTGACATTTATAGCTTTCCACTCATTCTGCAAGCTCTCCCGTTGCTTTTTCCCAGCTGCAGCATCGGACCAGATGGAAAAGGAGGTCCTCTCCCCTTCCCACTCACCCAGTGGAGAGGAATCACGGCAAGAGACAACGGTCTGGTTCACACCCCCTCTACAACCCACCTCAGGGCTGCCATCTCACAGACACCCCTCGCTTTCCCTGACAGGACCGGGCGGCAAACCCCCTCCCGGCGGCAGGTACTCTCCCCACTGCCCGTTGTTCTCCAGTCTCCGGACCCTCCCTGAGCCCACTCAGCTCCCTGCAGCCGGTGGGGAATCGGATTCTCCACGCTCGAGGCTGTCACCCTGCCTGGGGAGTGGATGACCTTAGGGAGAAGGCCATCTCCTCCCTCACCCTCTCCAGGTCTCAGCAGGACCCTGAGCCCTGCACAAAGTGAGGCGGGAGTGCTACACAAGCCAGGCAGATGTCTTCACTGCTCAGGTGTAACTGCGGAGGGTCTCCTCTCCCAGAGCCCTGAGGGTAAACTGTACCCGGCCCGACACTGAGAACATTTCCATGTGATGATACCATTTATTCAAATAGCATATAGACTCTTAAATCGAGACATAGGAGGATGTTCAGGGAAAGGATGCTCTCATCAAATGCCAGGTGAGTGTGAGGAGATAGGGACCTGAGCATCAGAAGGCCCCTTCCCCTTCCCCTTCCCCTTCCCCTTC
>NW_010199122.1:0-1402 GCF_000695765.1 Mesitornis unicolor
GAGGCAGCGGCCTGGTGGTTCTCAAGATGCGCATTTATTGTGTTTATATCCATAAAGTTTAAGAATTGTTTTCCTCTTTTATGTTTTTTTTTTCCCTTTTAATCTGTCTGGTAGCATAAACTTGATTTTACCCTTTCAGAATGCCAAAGAGATTAAAAAAGTGCTCTTGCTGTCAGTAAAGGTGCATAAAACCCAGTAGCAAAAGCATCAGCGTGTTCTGTGCTGTCAGTAACCGTTTTCCGTGCTTTTTTACGGATGTACAGAGTAATAAGAGTTTTGTCAATGTTTGTTTGTATTTAAATCATCGTTTTAGCTTGTCAAGTCTACCTTCTCTGTGAAAATGATCAAAGGCTGCGTTCTGTGCGTGTGCAGTGTTTGCTGTATGGCTGGAGTTTGGGTTATGGAGTCACTTCAGTACCAGCAAGATCGGGATGAACGGCCCTTTTTGTAGAATTAACGCTGGGCATCAATTTGGTAACGCCAGCTCGTACCTCTGTGGGCAGGTTTTGGTATGGATGTGGGGTCACCCCAGTTTGTTTGGTGTTTTGTTTATTAAATACACTGAGCCAATTTTAAGTGGTTTGGATAAGCAGCTCGGTGCCTCGCTTCCCAGCAGCCTGGGCCATCTCTCGCAGGGCACGAAACTGCACGATGAGGAGTAATGGGCTTTTCTTTCTGCAGGATGGATCCCCAGAGCTGTCAGCTTATGAGAAGAAAAGGCTAAAGAACATTACAGAAAATGCTAAGTTCTTCGCTGCTTTGAAGCTGCACGAGGTTTGTATGGGTTTTAAGCAGCATCACAAGCGTAATGATAATTGTGCTGTCATCCCTCTCGCTGTGAAACCCTTCCCTAACGGTGGCAGGAGTGTGAGGAAAAGCACTAAACCTCCCCGAGACACCAGGGCTGCCCTGACTACATAAGAATTGGAGTTTCGTGCTGTTTAGCTTGTTGCAAAGAGGGGAAGATACCGGTTAGACTTAAAAAAATAAGTGAATAAAGCAAAACTCCGCTTGCAGGGTGTTCTGTACCGGCAGCACAGGACGGGGCGTCCCTGGGGTGAGGCGCTGCCGTGCTATCGCATGAGTCAGTCCAAATCTTTGCCCTTCTTTCTGCTCTCCTTCACTCTCTATCATGGTTTTTTTTTTAATATTTCATAACATCCCTGTTCTGGCAGCCGCGAGTGGATTTGCTCCCTGAGCGGCTGCACGGGGCTGCAGAACGGGGTTGTGGCTGTGGTGGGCACCAAGGCTCCTGTCCCCCAGGGCCGAACCATTGCAGCTCCCACTTCCAATGTCTCCATGCCTGGTGCACAGCATTTCTGGGGTCTTTTCGTGGGGCTGCAGAGCACCCAGACCATGCTGTGCCCCTGCGCTGCTCACGGAGATCGGGCAGTTCCTGCTG
>NW_010199122.1:1433-2080 GCF_000695765.1 Mesitornis unicolor
GAAGCAAAGCAGGCACAACACAGCTCCATGCTTTGTTATTGCTGTAGATAATTGCAGTACGGTTTGTTGCAACCTCTAGGTAAATGTATTTTATGCTGGTTGATCTTTTATGCTCGTTATATGTGTTTTCAATCTTTTTTTGTGTGTTTCTTTTTAAGTCAGCTGCAAGACTTAACCAGATTGCAACTAAAAGACAACCCCACGTTACTAAAAGGTAAAATAACTGCTTGTATGTTCGCTGCAGCCATCCCTGGTACTGCGAGGAGGGAGGGCTGTAGTGAGGGTATCGAGTTGTTTCAAGCCCATTTCTTTTCTTCTGATTGTATTTTTGCACCGTGGCTAAAGAAAGAAATGTTGAATGATGGAAACAAGTGATGGGAAACGGTTGGGAAAGAGAGGGGGGAGAACTCGAGGCAAGGAGTAGGGTAACCGCTGAGTGTAGAAGAAAAGAGATTTGGCAGTGCCCAAATGGTGCTGGGCAAAGCAGGAAAATGAGCTTAAATCCAAATAGAGGATGAGATGCACGAGGGAAGAAAGGGGGAGAAGAGAAAAGATTGGGGAGCAGAAGGATGAATTATGAATAAGGAGGCTGGGAAGGGAAGTGAGAGTGGCAGGGTGTGTGGCAAGTGAAATAAAAATACATATAT